>NW_009603219.1:0-213 GCF_000690535.1 Cariama cristata
GGAACGGTTCGCTATTTTTCACGGGAGTTTCACGGGCCCCGCAGGCCCGGAGCCGCATACCTGCCACTGCCGGAGCAGCCTGGGCAGCGAGGCCGCGGCTTTCCCCGGCCCGGAGGAGGGCTGGGTCCCCGCTCTCCGGCTGGCAGGGGATGAAACGGCTGCAGAGCTGCGAGGGACCCGCTACAGGCTCATGGAGGGTGGGGGGGTTTTAGG
>NW_009603219.1:259-17741 GCF_000690535.1 Cariama cristata
TCTCCCAGCCTCTCCATGGGGCATCCTCGTCACCAACTGTTCCCCACGCCCAGATGACGTGGGTGATGCAGGGTCCAAGGTCATGTCCTTTGGGAGCTCGTAGGAAGGAGAGAGGCCACAGGTTAGCACGGGTGGATCACCACCCTGCCAAAATCCCATGGAAGAGGGAAACAGGGTCCTGGGACAACCCCACTGTATCCCAGTATAACTACACTGGGAGCTCAGGCACAAAAGCATCAGTGCCATCGCACAGGTCAGCGTGAAACAGCTCTGGTCCCTCACATCCAGGAAGGCTGAGCTGCAACAGGGCGGCACTGGGCTCTGATGCCTCCTCCTTTGATTCTCCTGAAGGGCTCCGAGTAGCTCCAGCCAAGTTTCTGGGTAGCCAGATCCATCGGAGCCACATTGCCAAGACACTAGCCCAGCAAGGACTGCAGCATCACCAGGGACTCCAAGAACCACATGCTGCTTTTCTTCCCTGTGCAAACCAGCAGAGCCATCCCAACCCATCCCATCCCAGCTGCAGAGCTGTGCAGGGCGGTAGATTTTTCCGTACGCAGCCAGGGGTCAGCCCCATGCCATCCTTTAGCTCTGTACAGAGCCACAGGGCACCTGGCTCCTATAGTCAGACTGCCCACCTTATTTGATCTGATCAGAGCTGTAGGAACAGCTGAGAGAGAAGTCACTCCCCCCTAAATGTGGTCACCCTGTGGTGTTCCCCCTCCTCCTTCCCCTCTCCAGGTGAGGGGAGTCCGGAGACGATCTTACCTCGCAGCTCTTGTGCACAACTCCCAGCTCAGTCTACGAAGGACCAGGCTTGAGGGATGGGCTCAGTGCCTGACACCGAGGGGGCTGCAGCGGGGTGTTGCTGTCTCTGATTTACACACATCCACCAGCTCCCGCAGACTGCAGGTACGGGTCTCGTGCAAAGGCTGGTCACCGGGTGAACCAGTAAAATTTGCAAGAAATACACTCCAACCCCCCTCACTCCCAAAGCACACCTTCACTTCGGGCAACGATCCTACAAAAGATGGGGGGAGTATTTCAGCCAGCTCCCTGCAACTTCTGAGGGCTAGGGTTTCTACGATTAGTTCACCCAGACCTGAATTAGGTGCAGCAGCCCACAGCATCAGCAGCTGAAGAGAATGAAACCAGAGGAGAAGCAGGATTAGGCTTTCTCCTTCTACCTGTAGGGTCTGCAGGCAGCCAGGTGTTACAAAAACCGGGCTGTCTGGGAAAAACAGCATTAAACAGAGCTGCCTACGGAGCTGGAAGAGGGGCTGCACATCTCCCCCAGCCACCTCCCCGCTGGTGTTGCCCAGCTCTCATGTTCTGTGCCGAGGAGCTCGGGTGGACCGGCAGGTCCCCCCCATTCACTGCTGGAAGGAGATCAACAGCACTCAGCTCCAAGGGCAGGCAGCCCCAGTCACCACAAGACATGGCTCCAGGGAGCCAGATCCCTCCTCCAGCGTCACCTTAACTCTGCCCAGCAAGGCTGATGCAGGAGCAGGGAGGGCTGGACCCAGAAGCAGGCACACAGGAGACCAAGGAAGAGGGTGGTTATGAGTTGTGCTTCCCTACGCACACTCCAGCCATTTCCCTCGAGACAGGAGTCACCGGGCCAGCTCACCAGCATCATCAGGGTGCCTTTAATGCCTAAGGCCAACTTGACCCAGAAGACAAATCCCTGCCCACCACCCAGAGACACCACTTACCCCTGTGAAGAACACACCACCCTCTCCTTCACGCCACCCTCACAGCCCTTTATAGGCCTCAGCTGCTGCACACCCAGCTGGGCTGGCCAAGCCCTGATGTGGAGGCAGGCTAGAAACCAACCCACAGCCACAACACTGTCAAATATCCCTGGGGTGATAAAATCTTCTCCCTTTACCACTGAATTCCCCCAAACCAAGCCTGTCTCAGGTAGAGCTGATTGCACAGAGGGCATAGAGATGGGAGAGAGACGGGGTCACAGCCACCGGCCTTGCGTAGGTATAGGTCGGTCCTTGTCCACTAATGCTGACAAACGCCTGGGTATTTATCAGGGCTTCTCTGGCTTTGTATCATGCTTTCCACCACAATGTACCTCGCCATGAAATAAAAGCCATCATCCCCTGAAAGAGGATACACACACTGCTTCCCACTGCCACCATCAGCTCTGCGGACCTTCACATGCCTCCTGATCAGTGTAATTCCTCCTCTTCCTCCTCCTCCCCATGCCCTCCGGTGCTCCAGGAGGCACCGAATCAGCACAGCCTCCCCAGCTTCCCACCTGGGCCTTTGGTGGGACAGCAGAGAACTGGAAGGGACAGAAACGGGATGAGCAGAGAAACCAGGCAGCAAAGAGAGCCTCTCAGGGGAGCTCAGCTGTGATGGTGAAGGCAGTCCAGGGCCCAGCCCAGCCCAGAGGTCCTCAAGGAAAGGCCAGTGGTGGTGGCAGCACTCAATTCAGAGTCACACCGTCAGTGTCCGAAAGTCATCTCAGGTCTGTAGGACATACCCTTGAATCACTAAATTCAGCAGGGAGCCCAGAGCTGAACTGAATGCAAAGCAGCTCAAACCTTTATAGCTTGGGCTATTATTTTTTTTTTATTCCCAATCCAGAACTGCTGTTGTCGAACTCCAGTAGAAACTGAAGCAGCCACTACAGAACCTAAATGAAGACCGGGCAGGAAAATACCCCGGCTTGATTTCTGGGTGAGAAACAAATCCAACTTAGCACTAGCAATGGAGTTTAAGGTTTCTTTTTCATTTTCCAAGGTCCTCACCGTAAGTGGCTAACCCCACTATTTTTTGAACTCCTCTCCATGGAGCACTACAGAGCGAGCAGCTCAGAATTAATAAACGCTTCAAAATGTTTGGCCTGTGCACTAAAACAAAGCTTGTCCGTGGTAGGGGGGACTGCTGCTGACTCAGAAGGCTCATGAGATGTGATGCATGGTGGGAAAGAGAATATGATGCTTTGCCTTGCACCAGTCATTCCCAGAGTCTGGTTTATTTATTATTCCCAGAGCAAAGGAAAAAACGTCAGAACTTAATGTGAGGCTATGAGGGCTTTCATGGGGAAACCAATGACCGGATCTTCAGACGAGGCATTGGCAAGACCCAGCAACCAGAAGCTAGCAAGAGCAAAATTCAGAGGAGATAAGAGGAGCCCGGTTTCAGTAGGAAGGGTAGGTAGCTGGACCCTGTTACGCTTTCCTTGTCATGCCTGAAAAGTGACTGACCCTTGGACTTTGAAGGCACTATCAGGACATAGGTCTGCAATGAAAAATTACCACATTGGAAGGAACTCAAACTTTGGTATTTCTTGATTTTTTAGTTCTTTAGTGCTATTTTTGAATTCTTTGTGCAGCCATAACTCCACACAAGCTGGGGCTGAATGTACATGTAAAGATAGAAGTTTTCTTTGGCTTATCTGTGATTGTGATTTCCATTATTTTATGAAAATTAGGTTTTTGCAGGGCTGCAGATTAGGTAAGCTCCAGCCCCTCCAAGCTGCTGTTCTTCTCCAGCAATTCATCCTGAAGGAAAACTACACCAGCAAGTTATTACTAACTGCCATGGGATTTGCTCCTCAGGCTGTCCATAAAGACTTGCTCTATGCTTTGCAAGGCCAGGGGAAGCACAGCTCTTGTGCAGCATTTTGTCACCATTGTAGGGAGGCCCACAACATGAATGAAGAATCCAACGGTTAGGACCAAATCCAGGAGATTACATCAAACCTCAAGTCCTCAGTGATTGCAGATAGAGCTCAGTTGCTCAAAGATTCCTTTCCTTTGCATAGGTCAGCTGTCTGTTAGTGACACTTTCAGACAAGCAAGCAGCCCCTTATTTACAGAAGCCATACTCTGTGTCTCATGGTCTCACTGCCCTACCAGACACAGGGTGGGGATGTGTGTGGTGGGGTGTGCGTTAAGCAGGTGACCAAGTACGCTAAATTTAAAAAGAAAAAACCAACCAACCACAAAACAAAGCCACTAGTCATTTGGAGAATGAGGACAAGTCCTGTTCAAAGTGCAACCTGGAGACCTTGGAGCCCAGAACCCAGAGACCACCTTGCCAGGGTCTCAAGGTAGACTGCTAAGGGGTAGGGGTGTCCAGGAGCCACAAATGGCCACTTTGAGACTTCCTAGTCCAGTCTTGGTTATCAGATCTCATCACTTCCAACTTCAAAAAGTCACTGTTCATATTGCAGGCAGTGGTCTAGATTTGCTCGCAGATGGTGGACTGAGATCAGCATCAAGACAGGCAAGGTGAATCGTTCATGGGACTTAGCAAGCTCTACTTGCACTGACTGCAGTGGTACATGCTGGATCCTACTCTTCTGTCCACTTTATTTTCATCTGTTGCCCATGTGTTGAGCTGTTCTGCCAACGTAGAGTATCAGGGACTCTGAATCATGGACTCAAATTAAGCCACCAAGAGCCATCACACCATCTACGTTAAACCGCTATCAGAGAGGGCTGGGCATGGCCCAAAGCACTTTTGCATGTCTTGGCCAAATTAAACTCAACCTTGCAGCTCAACTTAAACACTTATGATCACAGCTGCAACAACTGTGTGCTGAGGACAGCCTGCAAGCTCCCGAAAGAGACAACACCACTGGTGTGGAAGCACGCTGTCCTCTTCAGCTGGCTCAAGCCCGTTGTGCTGCAGCAGCTTCCTCCAGAGCCAAAGCACACTCTGAGTTACCACTGAGTGCTGCAGGGCTCCAAAACAGCACTCAGATACCATCTTAGCAAGAGGTCTGCTACAGGCATGAGGACCCTCAGGTTTTCCTCTATATATTTCAGTAAAACGCATTAATATCACATAGAATCATTATGGTTGGAAGAGACCTCAAAGATCATTAAGTCCAACCTTCTACCCAGTGCCACCATGCCCACTAAACCACGTCTTGAAGTGCCACATCTAAACGTTTTTTTGAACACCTCCAGGGATGGCGAGTCCACCACCTCCCTGGGGAGCGTGCTCCAATGCTTAACGACTCTTACAGTGAAGAAGTTCTTCCTAATATCCAACCTGAACCTCCCCTGGTGCAACTTAAGACCGTTTCCTCTTGTCCTAATGGTCTATCTTCAGACAGTAGCATCAGCTCCTGCAGCCCCTCTCTTGCTAAGCCTGCTCATGCTAACCAACCTCCTCAATTTAAACCATCAAACTTGAGAGCAGGGAGGTCAAGAGAAACTCAGGGCTTTATAACCAGAGAAGAAACCCAACCCAGCTAACTGGAAAGCCTGTACCAGCCCAGGCTGGAGGCAATATTCTGCTCAGTTTAACCGGCAGCATGGTGTGGGTACCATCCCAGCAGAGCCTGCATGCAGTGTCACAAACTCTAGCAAAGGTTTTACAATGAGCAAACTGAATATTTTCTGTCTTTAAATACTTACCTTTTAAAGGAAAATTACCTTTTCAATTAAAAATAGCCCCTTGGCCAGTGCTTCTCACCTCTTTCGAAATTCTCCATTTTTTTCTACTGTCATCAGGAAAAAGAAAAGTTTTCACAATTTTGGGGTTTTGTTTCTTTTTCTTTCTCACAATGAAATACCAGGGAATGAATCATGTCCCTGTGTGGGAGTTTTAACAAAACGTTTCATTTTTATCCTTCTTTCTTTCCTGTTGTCACTACTCCTTTCCCTCAAACTTCCCCAAGTCACCAAGCGGCAGCATTGCAATCTGTCACGCGGACAGACGAAGCACGGCTGCATCTCACCGCACTGTCTGCTGAGAGGGTCAGAAGGGGCAGATCACTTAACACTACACCTGTTTTATGAATAATAATACAGACAGTTTTGCTGGGTTCCTGGGAGGACATTTTCCCACCAGGATAAGCTCTGCATATTGAACAAATTAATGTCTTTAACTCATTTGACTCTGGTTAGCTCGGTTGTGATGGGAAGCTCCAGCAGTGCCATTTGAGCAGGGGAAAGACCAGGCAGACCTTTGAGGCAAGTTTGTTAGAGTGTCTTGTGCTTTCCCTCTCTGCAAGTCTCATTTACGGAAGTATGAGATTATAAATTTGGGGTTGAAGAGCCTGTTTCCAGTGCAAAAATATGGAGGGGAAAAAAAAAAGCCTGAGAACAGGATCCATGAACATTCAGAAAAAATGAAAATTATCTATGAGCACACCAGGTTCAGGTCCCCCCCAAAATACTCCACCTGGACCAAAATGAAGCACTTTGAGGGAAGAACCAGTGGTTGGACTAGCTCAGAAAAGAAAAAAAGTGACTTTTTAAATGGGCTTTTAAATTACTTTAAACTTCTTTGACTTTTTAAATTACTTTAAAAAGTCAAAGAATTCAAAGAGTCCAAGAGTTTCTTTTTAAGATGGTGGAAGGAAACACTCCGATTCAAAGCAGCAAGTTTCTCCATGTCTTTCCTTAGCAGGAGCAAGAAGCGACACCACTTGTTGTCTCTTGGCCAGAGGACTGTGCCCATCAGCACAAGCAGTGATATCCCGAGTGATGTCCCTGCCCTGATTTGGGCTGCCCAAGCATCTCAGGAGGGTCCCTCAGCCCCATCCCAAGCCAGACCTCTGACCGCAGCAAAAGAGGACACTGTTCTGCCAGCTCCAATCAGTGCCTCTCTCATATATTATTTTATTTGTTTTGTTGGCTTTTATTGAGAGTGAAAAAATAATTTAAAGCAATTATCTGTACAGGGGGGCAGGGGAATGGTTAGCTGGTCGGAGGATCTGTGACCCCCCATGGCCAGGCCAGGGAGGGTTAGAGGGGGTGATTTACAGCTGTACAAAAACACAACAATCCCACCGAGGAGGAGCGGAGGGTGCAGGACATCTCTGGAGCTCTCGCAGGCTCAGAGGGGTGGAAGGATGTGCAGGGGCACGGGGAGACAGGGTCTGGCCAGAGAGGGGCCAGATCCTCAAGTGACCTGCAGGGGTGTCTCCAGCATCTCCATGAGGAAGGTGTCGATGGGGGTGTCCCCAATCAGCTTGAAGAAGAAGAGGTGCTCCAGGCACTTCAGCCCAATGGACCGCAGCGCTGGCAGGCGCAGGAGGAGTTTGGCAAACCTGGAAGAGAGCAGAGTCAGAGGCATGCAGGAGGCACTGGCCACCCTCTCCCAAGTGTTTCCAAGCCTGTGCCAGGGGCTCAAGGAAAGCAGAGCCCAAATTGTCCCCAAAAATGCCTTGAGGAGTTCTCAGTCTTAGATTCCCCTATGCCTTCAAAATAAGCATTTCCCTCTGCATGTGTGGAGGGAATATCTATCTTTGAAAAACAAAATTTAGCATTTCTAAAACCTTGGGAAAAAAAAAGATAATACATCCAGATTCTCTCTCCAAAATTTGAATTAGTGACTTACACCTCCATGGTGCCATTTAAATCCTTCCTGAAACTGCCTTCAAAAATTCCCAGCCTCCCGAGAGGGTGCACAAGCCCTCAAGCAGGGCCTCTGAGCCACTGCCTCCTGTTTCGAGGCACAGCTGCAAGGGGGTGCAGCAGGCAGACTGCCTCCCCCTCCCCACGACCCGCTTGCAGTGCTCTGCGGTCACATCTAGAGCCAAAAATAGCAGAAGATGCTGTGGGCGCATCACTTGGCTGGCAGCGATGGGGACGGATCTGGCTGCTGGTGTTTCGAGAGCTCGGCCAGCAGAGGGTAGGATTGGATTGAAGAAAATCGCATCTCGCCAGCACCCTAAAGGCTCTGGCCCAGGATTAGGGCACTGAGAAGACAAGCCAGCCTGCAACAGCTGGGCTGCTCGGGCAGTTTTGGCTGGTGTCCTGCCCTTGCTTTGAGGGTGGCTCAGGCAGAGGTAGCACATACACCTCTGCCTCAGTCTCCTCTTTCCAGGGTGGGTATTGTGCTCTCCTGAGTTGCCTGCCTTGCTTGGGGACACTCACCGCCCTGGCTGCTCAGGGTACTTCTGCTTCGTGTACGCTTCCAGCGTGGCATAGACCTTCTCCCTCAGTGATTCCACTTCTGAGGGGCTTGACAAACCCTTGGCATCTGGATGAGGGAGAAAACACAGGCAGGGAAGAAATCACTGCAGAGGGGACCTTACCACTGCCAGCAGAGTGACTACAAGCATGGGCAGGAAAGGATTTATGCTCTTTTTAATCTTACACCCAGGGAGTGAGACAAATCTGCCTGCAGTCCTGACGCTCACTCCCACAGCCCTCCTGCCCGTGACCTGCCGTGGCCCAGAGGGTGTGTATGTCACCTGGGACTGCCCCAGCCTCAGACTTACCTGGGTTAAACAGGACAATGGCTCGTAGGCACCCAAGCTCTGACTTATCCATCTGCATGTCTTTCATTTTGGACACCAGCTCTGTCAAAACTCTGCATGTGGGGAACATGGGTGGGCAGACAATCAGAGACAGGTACAGACAGCAAGGCTGGGGGCTGAAAAGCACCTGGGACAGGCACTCGGAATACCCCCAATTCCAAAGAGGCAGATTTGACAGACAGCCATGCCACATACTGCTCTTCTACATGAGCATCAGCAGCATCCAGGGACCTGAGCATCAAATCCGCCCCGGTTCTCACTTTGCTCAGCACGCGGCCTCTATGCTCTGTTTGGACTATGGAGAACAATTTGCACTCCCTTGAGGAAATCCGCATGGGTTTTTTTCCACATTTCACTGTGCAAAACACAGGCACTGCTCTTACGCACATCAGTTGTGTAAGAGTGGTAACACAGTGTCCCGCCAGGCAGGGAGCAGCCATGGCACAGACAGTACGTGTGCAGTCGTTATATGAGCAGGTTGGGGTTAAGGCTTTGCCAGCTAAAGCTCTCGCTGATCAGTATTAGCTCTAGATTCAGTTACAGCAAACTTTTGAGAGAAAGCACAGAAGCATTCTTCGCCCTGCACACCCAACCAAAAGTCTGCTTCTGCAGCTGCAAATCCCTTTCCAAGGTGTTTTCACCCCATTCTTGGTTTTTAAGCCAGTCAAGCATCCCCGCCTCATTCTAAGCTAACTCTGCCCAAATCAGCATGGGTTTGCTCTAGCTTTCACTAAAGACGTTTCCTATTCAGAGAGGAAAGACAGAGTCAACCTGGCCACTGCTAAGTGATGACAGAAACAGGCCACATACCTGTCAAAGATGGAGCCCACACCAGCACTGTGAGCACTGCTGCGGTGCACGTGCAAGCCTGTGGCCAGAAGGATGCCATCTTGCACCGACACAGAACGATGGGAGAAAGAGGCAATGAGCAGCTCATTCCAGCCTGCAAGAAGAGGTGTGCAGGACACAAGAGGTAGTTCAGCAAAAAAGTCAGTCCCACTTGGAGCAGGAGAACTGGTTTCTCCCTGCTGGCTTCCGAGTCAGCTCACAGGAGAGATGGGACCCTAGGTACTAAGTGCACCCTTGCCAATACTGCAAGGGTGGCAAACCCTAACCAGCAGAAAGGAAGGTGCAGAAGACTCAAAGGGAATAGAAGGCGGCAGGGCGAGGGGGAGATAAAGATGCTGCTTTTTCCTCCTAAAAATACATATTGCTTGCATCAGCAACCCCTTTACATCATTTTGCATGTTACACGCTAATGTGCCCCACGCATAGTAAGTTCTGCAGTTATAGGAATTGCATTAACAAGACACATTTATTCACTCTCCCCCAGCCCTCCTACATGTCTGCATGAAGAGGGCAACAAACGGCAGATTCCACAGCCTCTGCCAACCGCTCATCATGGCTTAGGATGGGTCGCTTGTCCTGTGACAGCGGGGATGGATCAGGCCAGGACTTTGCTGTCACGACCCAGCACGGCACACAGCCAAAAGAAGGGACAGGATACCAGGAATGGCCTTAGAGACCACAGGTGGAGGACATTACCTGCCCGGAGGAGAATGACTTGGTCTTCCAGTGTCAGGTCGGAGAAGTGGGGGATTCGCTTGGCCCACTCGACGAGTGTGAAGAGCTGCTTGTCAGCCGCATGGCATATGTTCGTGACAGGGTCATTTGTCTAATTAAGAGCAATACCAAAAGGAAAAGAGCAGAAGAAAAGAGGAGAATTTGTCAATGAAAAATCTTTGATAATCACTGTCTGCACTGCACACAGTATTGGATCAAGTTAACGATACTCAGAGCCACAACTAAAATTATAACATTGCCAATAGTCTCAGCGGTGTACTGTTGGAAAGAGAAGATATTTACTACTACTATCCCCTCTACAACCAGCCAAATCAGGTGGTTGCTAGACTTTTCTATTTGCTTGCTGTTCATTGCAGAGTCCTGCATGGCATGTGCTGGTCCCCAGGGCATATCTAAAAGCCATTAAGCAGCCTCTGAATGGGCATGAACCGCCGTTTTAGCCCAACAAGTAAAACCATAGCAGTAAACCTGCTATGTCCAGCTCCATTCCAATCTTAGTCACTGGGGCAGACAAGCAGTGTCCACGGCTGTGCAGCTATGGAAACCAGCACAGGGCTCAGACTCTCTGGCATCCACCTGTTGCCCTATCTACTCATTGAAACCAGAGGGAACTGGAAAGAAATGCTAGGAAAATAATGTATAGGCTGTTTTCTAGTTGTCATTCAGAGTAGCTTCAAAAGAAAAATTGTTGGCAATTTTTAGGTGGTGTAAAGCAAACAACCTCTTGCATAATGCTAGCTTTTCACATGGGGTTTGTCTTTTCAAATTGCACCTCAAAGGCTCTCATCAAGCTACAAGTGATGTTAGTGGCCCTTACCGAGCTCTCTGTGTTCACGTCGCTGTACGCCTCCGTCTTGGGTTCGACTGCCAGCTCAGCTTCCAGGATCCTCTCCACGGGCATGTCCTCACTGCCACTGCTTGTGGACTCAGCCTCGTTCTCATTCCGCTCCCTGCTCCTCTGCCTCTCTTCCTGCACAGCTGCAGGACAGAAATGTGGCTCTTTACATCCACAGTAACACTTACCTGCTTGCAGGGGGTCTCCTTTCTTCTGGAAGGAGGGATGAGAAACACCCTCAGGAGGGGAAGAACAGAAAATAAATGGATATTTCAGCTGTACATCCATTAAAATGTCTGCCACACCCTCCGGCAATAACTTTGGGGTTGCTGTAGACCAGTTGCTTCTAAATTTGACAAAAGGTTGTGATTTCCAAGGTATGAAGCTCCAGAACAGAGGAAAGAGGAGTCGATACCTCCAGGTGGCAGCCTGGACTCAGCTGTCACTAGATGCTAGAGGAGGCAGGAGGGATCCAGCACCCAGACACTGAGGTTTGCTGGGCTCCCAATGTGCTTTGAACACTCCCACAGCAGCCAGAGCATCCAGCAGCAGGGCTAGATGGTCCCTCACCCTCAGATGGATCCACCCAGGCTGCCTATCTCATTCCTGAGCAAAAGCCTACCCAGCCTGGCCCAGCCCTGGTGTCACCTCTCCCTCCACCACCTCTCCTCCCAACCCTCCCCACTAGAAAGTAGTTCCTAGCACCTCCAAATGCCCCAACGCCTTCACTTCTCTCACCTCTGTACATTTTACAGAATATCTACTGACTGGAGGAACATAATCACTGAAATTCTCTCCAGATCTCAGCTATTCACTCCCAGAGGTGCTAGGTGTGTTAAGGACAGGTTGGTGTAGGACATGTGTATGTGGTGTGCCAAGCCTTGCGCTCATTAGAAGTCCTGGGTGTGCATTTTTTGTTGGAGAAATTCCAAAGTGAAATAAGAAAATCCTGCTAAAAGAGTAGTGACCAGCAGGTGTCATATCAGTTTAGTTCATTGCCGGGGAGAAATGTCCCAAAACTACAGTCCTGCTAGCATCACACCCCTGTGTGAGAATACAGCACCAGGTAGAGGCCCAAAGTGCCCTGCAACCCCTAAGGGATGGGTAGGCAGCTGGCCTGGTCTCAAAGAATGACCTGTACTGAGCTGTAGGCATTTATATACCCAAAATGAAAGGTTAGCAGGGGAAAAGCCAGCCCCTGCCCCACAGACATTGGTGCTTCGCTATACAACAGCTTAATGGCTTCTCCACCCATTAGCTAAGCACCAGGCAGTATCCAGAGGAATGGGAAAACCACCAAGCCCAAGGGATAAAAAGTCCTTTAAGAGGAGAGGAGACCTGCATAAACACCAGGAAGACACCAAGGAAGAGACAAGCTCAGCCAGCCCACAGCTCACAGCAAGCCTGCGGGAGAATTCAATCCCCATTTTCTCAATCAGTTAAGTGTTGCTGGAAGACAGGTGTGACAAGCTTTTAGGTCAGATACTCGGATCAGGAGACTTCTTTCCCATTTGTCTTTATAACTCTGCTGTTTGCAGCAGTGTCAGAAAATAAGCTCTTGCATCAGCCTTGCCTTACTTACCCTGGCTTATGGTAGGGTGCTTTCAGGGGAAGGGCCAAACCACGGGAGGTTCCTCCGCACTGAGGCTCATGATCACTTTGCAATGCTTAGCACTTCCCTGCATTTCTCCCAGCTGGGAGGATGCGCTTCCCAGCATTGCCCAGCTGCTGGAGAATGGGCAGCACCCAAGGAGATAGCTCAGCAGGGCATCCAGTCTGGTGCTGGCAAAGGAGGGCAACACAGGATGCACGTATGTGCCAGCCAGCTGGGGGAAGCATTCGCCCTCTTTAGGGTAATGCATAGGAAGAAGCTAAGTGTTTCTAAAGTCATAAAAATCTCAGTGGAAGAAAGAACATGCCAAGAAAATACCAGTCCCATCACTCAGCCCGCAAACTAATCCAGGATCCCTTGTTCAAGCTGCAATCTGTCCCCAGTTTCTGCTGCTCCTGGAAACCCACTGTGATTATTGCAGCCAAACCCCTGTAGAATCCACCAAGATCCTGGGGTTTAAATTTTCACACTCTGCGAAGGGCAGTTGCATTGACACCCTGGTCCTCTGAACCACTTTGCACCCAGCTGGAAGGGAGAGCTGTGCCTGGGATGAGGTTTATGATTCAAGCTTGGCATTTCACAGTCCCCCATTGCCCTAAGCAGTTGAGGCAGCACAGCATTGATGATGCTACAGGGAACAGGATGAGGCTCAGCCTGTGTGCAGTGTTACAGCTACTTCCCCAGGCTCTGCCCTGCACAGTCTCAGCTCCTGCACAAGGAGAGGCTTTCATGCTCTGCAGTGGGACAGTGTGCCCTCCAAAAGGGACCGCGACACTGCCTGCTAGCATTCAACCCTGGAGGTGGCACATTTATTTTATTTTGGAAAAAAAGCAGCTTAAATGCTGTGCTAGTTGTCACTACCTGACCTTGCATCTGTCAGTATAATTTGGGAGACAATCCAGCTCAGTAGTCCTTGCTCCACCAAGGAGGGAGCAGCTAGCTGCAGCGGGCAGAGGTGGACAGATAAACACCCATGCCATTGCGCTTGCCTTTCCCTGCAGCAGACTCTCACTTGGTGGTAGCTTTTACAAAGACCTTCATACTCTCCGTAGTTGTGGGGGAGAGGCAGGACCCACTGCGGACACGTCACCCTCAGCACCACTTGGAAGCTTCCCTCAAGTCAGTGCAAAATCCCCCTAAGTCCAATTGCCTCAGGTTGAATCCTTGCTCCAGAACAACATCTTAAGCAGTTTAGGCCAGAAACACAGCCCTTTGGGTGTTGCAGTGAGTGCACAAGGAGTACAGAAGAGGCTGCACGAACATGCACCTCTCTCCTGCAGCATAAAAACACCACAGGATGTGAGCTGTACCAGAGCTCATCTCCAAAGGTGAGCTTAAGAGTGGAAATGACAGAGAACTAGGAAATAAACGATAGAAATAAATCATTCACCCTTATCTTCCAGTACAAGAATTAGGTAGTGACAAATGAAGCCAGCAAGCTGAAAACAAAAAAGAGAGGTTGCTGTTCGCATAGGAGATAAGCAGGATTCCTCACTGCAGGGTGCTGTCCACAGAGAGGTTTATGGGGGTCCAAGGGGTCCAGGCCATTAAGTGCCACTAACTAAAGGCAAGCTTGGGTCAAAATCAGTTAAGAGTTTCAGTAGTCACCAGTATGTGTGTTTAGGTGGGATGGAAAATAAAATACTGTGTAACAGCTTCCTCATCAGCCTCATTTCCTTTTCGGAACAAGGTCAAAAATGCCCTGAAGCTGTCATTGTGGGTTTTTTTGAACGTTCCAGCCTTCGATGGCCATGAAGAGCCAGATTTACTCTAATGAATGTAAGGAAAATTTCTATAAGCCCATTCCTTCCACCAGCCCGCACATCTTCATACCTTCCCTCTTCATCCCCATTGCGAGGCACTTCTGATATCGGCAGTACTGGCAACGGTTGCGTTGGCGCTTGTCTATGAGGCAGTCCTTGTTGTCACGGCAGGTGTAGATCAGGTCCTTCCGGATTGTCCTCTTGAAGAAGCCTTTACAGCCCTCACAGCTGTACACCCCGTAGTGCTTCCCTGGGGAGGCAAGGGGAGGCCATCACTGGGCAGGCAGGTATCTGCCCTTTCCTCCAGCATGAAGGAGCTCGAACCAACCCCAAAGGTGAAAAAACTGACTGCAGGGTATCACCTTAGCAGGCCTGACTTGGCTTTAGTGGCTCTTTGCAGGAGTAGTGACCAGCAGCAGTCAAACTATAGGACTGCCACCTTCCTGTGATATAAGGAGGGACTGCATCCCAGGGGAAGGATGTGCAGCCACATCTTAGCTGCAGTCCAAGTGCAAAAAAGCCATAGGCAGCAAGTGAGGTGCACTGATATAGACGGGGTCTGCAAAGCATGACCAGGGCTGCAGGTAGGAGAGAAAATCCAGGCACAGCCAAAACCCAGCTAACACAACGCACATGTAAATAAGAACACAGCTGGCTTGATATATTTACCTTTTATAAACAGGGACAAAATGTAAAATGAGATTATACACATAAGGGAGAAGAGCATGGCTTTCAGGTTTGCTCTCTTTTGGGCACAGCGCAACCAATCCACAAAACAGACAGCCTGCCCTTGGGCAAGCCAGACTCAGCTATGAATCTTGCAATGCCAGCATGGCCCCAGTGAGCCTCCGCAGCGTTCACTCCTGCATGAGTCTTGCTTCAGTGCATCAGGGCAGATTTCATTGCACAAAGCCTTCCCCAAGAAAGAAAACCTCCTACCTGAGGACCTATCCCCACAGATGGCACAGATGTGTTTGGCTAAAGATCCTGGGCTCGTAGATGGATAATTCATGTTCCCGATCCCCGGGAGACCCGGCAAGGGCTTGACGTCCTCTGAGCTGCTGACATTGTTCAAGACGTTGAGCTGCAGAAGTGGACGCCACAAGACAGGTTAGAGGGTTGAAATTCATACCTCAATGAAACCATCCCCAAACTGAGCTGACTCCTCTCTTGCTGCTCCTGCTGGGCTCGTCCCACAAGCTTATCTCCATCAACTCCACAGGGTTGCCATGGGCAGACAGACATCCTCTGGTGAATCCAGCTGGAGGGGTTTAAGCAGATGCCTGGTAACAGATAGCGCCTCTCACCCTGCCCTGATGCTGTAACCAAAGCCAGGACTAAGCAGAGCTGGAAAAGGGCAGGCAGCAATCCTCAGCTGCTCAGTTACAGCCTCCAAGCGACAAGGTTGGTGGGATCCTGCCTGCTTCATTAGAGGATGCTGATCACTGGCTGCTTGCAGCCTCAAGCACTAACAGTTTAGGAAGGAAGAGCTTTGCAGCCAGGCAATTTGTTGCAATTAAACCTGCACTGCTGCATAGCTAGGGAAGCCGTAATGATGCTTTAAAAAAAACAAAAAAAAACAAAAAAACAAGGCATTAAGTGGGTTAACTTCCCTGCCTCGTGACATGAAAATCTGCATAAACACATGAAAACGTGGCCATCTTGGTCACTCCCTGGGACTTAGGCTCCCAAACACTATCACAGGTTGGAGAACAGAACAGATTTGGGGTGGCTAGATTTAAAAAAAAAAAAAAAAGGGGAAGGGGGGCATCTAAAAATCAGCTGCAGTGAGATGCAGGCAAACGGCCTAGAGCCCCCAGCTGAAATCCCCAGGAGCTGGTTGTGGCTGCTGCAAGTTAAAGGTTACAAACCGACATCGATTAGATACCAAAGCCTGATGTTGCCCAGGGCTTCGTTTTATTGCTATTTGCTTTTGAGCTGTTGTCGGCAGGGCAGCGAGGATTAAGGGCCATTGAGCACATCTTGTCAAAAGCTGTCTGGGCAGAGCAATGTCCCTCCAAACCCACTATCAAATCATCTTTCCCATTGCCATGCTTTGAGAGCTGGGGAGGGTTTCTTCATCATTGAGCTTATTTTTAACAGTCTCCCCACTTTATCGACTAAAGTTGTTCTTCCTAGCAAGAGGGAGAAGGCTTTGGATGAAAATCCAGCTACAGCCTTCCTTACAGTCTCTGTAACATCTAAATCACTGGATTTCATGCACACTGTTGCAAGTTCTCCATTTGCTCCAAGAAATTGCCCATTTCCCATGAAAAAATATAATAATTTCCACATGGAATTTCAGCAAAGAACAAGAAGGTTCATCGAATTGGGATTTCTGGACCTGTCATTAGAAAAATAAAAAGATGAAACCTGTTTACATCTTCCCTCACCACTGTCCCTCCATTTTCAAAGCTTCAAAGATCTGATGACATTGAAAATACAAATTATCCAGCAAAAATTACCACATTAGGAGCCAGGTTGTTTTTACCCACTGGAAAAATAAAGGTGTATAGAGAAAAATTGCCCAGAGGAACAGAGGTTCACTCTCTATGGCAGAGACCCAGCCCAGGCACTGGCAGTTGTAAATCCTAATCCTCCAAAACCTGAACTTGGCCCAAGAAAAGGAGAAATCAACCCCTTGCTGCCCACAAGTATCCAGCCACCTTTTTTATCCTGAAAACATTTTCTTGGCAAGATGTTGAGCTAAGAGGAACTTTTTATGGTTTAAAATGTTACTCAGAGCTCAGGTACCACCTTTTCTTTCTCTCTGGCTGCACTTTGAGACAATAACAGGAAGAGAGGGTGTATGGAGGGGGCAGGGAACGGGGCAGTTTTAGCCATCAGTGTCCTCGGAGCTTGACTCCTGCAGGTTAAGTGCAATCATGTATGATATCTGGGACAACTGCTTGAACCCAAATCCATTAGCTGCCTCCCTGCCGAATCCCCAAGGCCCAGCTGTCTCCTTGCATTAGAGGCAACACAAATGAAACCCGCTCCTCGGAGCTGGGAACTTGGCGTGGTGCCTGGATTGTGGAAACTGCTTCCCGGAGCATCCCCAACCCCAAAGGAAAGGGTTCCACGCAGCCAATGCTGCCACTGGCTCCACCACCATGAAGCATCTGCCCCAGATGCCACGGGCACAAATACTGTCAGGTGGATGTGGGACATTTGGGTGGTGTGAGGGGAGGACGGACGCCCAGCACACCCACTGCAGACAGCCCCCAGACCCACGCAGGAGTTGAGGATGCTGGTGAAAGGGAAGCCAAACCCGCCACGTCACCCTTATACTCTCTCAGAGCTCTTAAGAGGCCTTCCCATACCAATCTTCTCTCAGCCTCGGTGGCAGGTGCTAGGAAGAGCTTCAGACAAACTGTGGAGTAGCAGTGAGGTATGGGGCAGAGAGGGCTCAGGTAGCATCTCCTCACTACTTCTTCAGC
>NW_009603219.1:17751-18982 GCF_000690535.1 Cariama cristata
GTGAGGCTCTTGAGCACTCCTTACCCTCAGGTCCCACTAATAAAACACAAAGTCTTGCTAATAAAAGGCAGAATTTCCACTTAAATCTGGAATCCCAGAACGTTTCAGCACACTTAAAATTCCACACTGCCACTTTGGTCCCAGCCACGCTGGATGCAGTGCCAGGCTCTTGGGGCAGCGTGTCCCTGTCCCTGCCCCACAAGGAGGCTCCCAGCCCATCCATGACTTTGGGGAGGCACCAGCCCTAAGACCTGGGTCTCCCCCTTGTCTGGAGGGGAAACCACAGCACCTGAGCAAGCTCAGGCAGTAAGGACAGGAGCACTTCATTTTTCTTCAGGCAAAGTTTATACGCAACACAGAGTACGTGGCTGGCATTTAGCATTAACATTTATCTCTCTCTAGAAAGTCTGTCTCCTTTCCAAATAATGAAACAAAGCAGATATCCTTTTGCAGGAAGAAGGGGAATGCTTCACATGCTGCAGCCCTTGGCTATCCCAGTTATTTCCACACACAGTAATTATACACACTGCAGTAGATGCAGTGGAGGGCAACTGGACTGCACCCGTGGCGAAAAGAGACTTGGGAATCCACTCTCTCCCCTTCTCGTGCAGGGTATTTTGAAACACAACACATAAAGGTGTCTTCTCTGTGTCCATGCCAGGGGGATTTATGCAAAAAATTCCCAAGTTGGAACTTGTTCTTTACAGCTGATCTCCCTAAGTGGCCAAAACACACCAGAGTTCCCATCAGCCAACCTACTCCCTCAAGTTTTGGGACTTCACCCGGCCTGAACACCATGAATTGTAGCAAAGCAAGTGTGCACATCTGCCTACCTGCGGACTAGCATGTGTCACAAAATTCATGCCCGGGGCGGACGACAGAGCGACAGGATGTGAGCCGATGGAGGATGCAATGACTCTGTATGGTGAGCCCAGCGCGTTCACCGGAGACCCAATCGTGTTCATGGGGGACGGCAGCACCCGGGAGGCGTTCGCAGGGCCCTCAAGGTAGTTGTGGTGCCCTTCCACTGAATTTCCCGTGGAAAGGCTTGATGACAGGCTCACAGATGTGGAGCTGGCATGAACAGGGGAATCTACAGGGAGAAGCAGAAAGATTAAATACACTATGAGTGAGGCTGGCTGTACAGCAATCAGCTGCCTGGCCTTGGTCATGTCAGCTTGGGCCAAGGCTCAAAGCCAACCAGAAAACATGCCTTATGCTCTAAAGGGAA
>NW_009603219.1:19019-33039 GCF_000690535.1 Cariama cristata
AAAACATATAATGAAGATAACACTTAATGATCAAATCTTCCTTCACTGCTTTGGTGCCTCGGCTGACTTGGAAGAAGGCTCTGCTGCCTGCCTGCCTCAGGCTGGATTCCTCTGAACTATTCCCTGAGGTCCCATTTCTTTTGTCCAAGCCAGCTCTAGAGACAGCGCACATCTGAAACCATGAAATCCCCACCTACCAGGCTGGAAACCCTAAATGCTCCCCATGTCTTATGAAGCACCTTTGTTCCCTGCAATGGCTGAGGCACTGTGCTTACTAGGCTCCTCTTCCTCTTCCCATGCCTCAGCTCTCCCCCTTACCTCTCCACGCTGCTATTTCACATGTTCCTCCAGCTCTCAAAACTTGATGCCAGCATCTTCAGGAGGAGCTGGAGCAATACAGGATAGAAACTGCCCATGACGTGCCAGCAACGCAGACGGCAGGACAAGGCACCCACAAAATACTTTGTCCATTACTTTTCCTCACTTTGTATGAAGCAGAGCAGAGACCACAGCCACGCAGACGTGCCTAGGCAGACAGTCTCACAACCCCAGTGAAAGAGTTTCCACGCTAAAAAGCTCCAGTGCACATTGCCAAACTGAGCTTCACAGTAGCCCTATGAGATCAATCTTCCCTGAACCCCACTGGGGAAGAGATGGCATAGAAAAGCAATATAACCTTGATTGTTGCCACTTCAGGGCAGTCTCGGAGGCTGAACACCTCACCCAAGGCCTAAACGCTGTCGTCTATAAGACCAGTCTCAAATATTCAGAGGGTACTTGGGCATCAAATGCCCACTAGTCCCCATGGGTTATGTATCTAGCTGTATTTTTAGGATTTATAGAACCTTTTCTCCCTCCCCTAGAATTTACCAACCCCAGTAAGCATTAGCTGTTGTTAACATTTCAATGAACCACTGTTTCTCTGTTGGTTCTTCAACACAGGAGATCATTCCCTGGAGTAGCAAGGCAAAGATGTTGTGTGGGAAGGTCACACAGTTGGTTTTCCACGGCTGGCACAGAGTATGCTTGTTCCCATTGCATTTGCAAGTAAGGCAGCGCTTTGGTGTTTTGTTTGTTTTTTTCCTCCTTTTAACATTATTGCGAAGTTATTTACGTGACAGTGTTTGTTATTTTACCTGAAGTAACAATCAAATCTGATTCAAAGGGAAGATGCACAATAAAGACGGGAAAAGGTCAGCTTGCTGAATAACATTAAAGACATTTGTCAGAGTCAAGGAGGACTCGATCCGCCGTTATCAACCCACTTCAGACTTAATTCTGCAGAGGGAGGGGGAGAAAAGGTCTTTGTCAATTCTTGCTTTGGCTTTTTGGATCAATTCTCCCAGTGGGAAAGCTATGTGCAGGAAAAGGAAGCCAGGTCGATGACAACAGCAGAAGCCTTGGAGGCAGCGAGGCGGTCTGGAAGCAGAGCCAGGGCTCCCGCCTGCTGCTGGAAACAGTCACCCCACATCCCCCTGCCACCGTCACGGAGACATGCAGCCTGTTTTCTGTTTGTAGACAGCAAAATCCCTACCTTGTCACAGCTTCCAAACCCAAAAGCCTTTCACCCCAGAGACAGCTGCCAGGAGAGTCTTTAGCAGTGGGCAGAAGATGTGCTGTTTGCCTGGCCCTTTGCCTTACCCAAGCGCTCAGCTCAGAGGCACCTCAGTTGTTTCCTGGGACTTAAAAGGACCATCCTGATCTGTGCCATTATCAGCTTCAGAGAAAAGTGAATGCATTTTTCACCACCTGTGAGTAGTCTGGTAGCATAGCATGCAGTCCTCCGCAGCATCTGTAGCACAGACTTATAAAGAAACTGGTTTTATGCCTCTTTAAACAACTAGACAAACAACATTGCCTTTGAGGATTCTTCAGCTTAGAAAATAAGCCACTGAAGGGAAGAT
Organism: Cariama cristata; assembly: GCF_000690535.1. NCBI lineage: Eukaryota > Metazoa > Chordata > Aves > Cariamiformes > Cariamidae > Cariama > Cariama cristata. The sequence goes on from NW_009603219.1 coordinate 20,924, forward strand.
TGAGCAGAAATCTATCACACCAGGACAGCTAAGGAGAAGAATGATTCTTCATCCTTTTCCATTAATGCAGAAAAGGGCATATTTTGAAAGTATCATGCAGAAGATTTAAACCAATAAGTAAAGACTCCTGGGAGAGTTATTTAACTGTTTGCATTTACAGCAGACCTTACAGAAACACTGTCACCACTAACTTTCTCCATTAGAAAGGCTCCAAGTTTCCTAAGGACCCAGAGCAAGGCTTTCAGCCAAGGAGACTGCCGACCAGGGCAAGCCCCATGGCATCCTTCTGTCTGTGCCAAGAGGTGACTGTTCAAGGGCTATGGCCAGAAGAATCCCCTAGCCCCCAGGATAGGATCAAAGGTTGAAGCCAGGAAGCCTGGAAGGCTTGTGCCTACCTCTCTTACCCCAGCAATGAGACACTAAAGAGGAAGCCTGAATGCATGAAGAAGTGTTTGCCGATGGAGATGAATGGATAAATGAAAATATCTACTGGAGAGCACACAGGTGTAAAGCCAGGCTCTGCCAGGGCCTGATGACACAAACCAGACTTAACATGCTTGTTTCCACAGTGCCTGGCCATGCCGCCCTGCCAAGGCTGCGACAAACCTGTTGGTCAAAACCATCAGTGTTAATTTTCCATTTACCAGTGAACAGTTTTATCCATCTGTTATAAACTGTAATACGAACTCCATTTAGAAAAGCAAGGAAAAAAAAAAGAAAAAAGTAAATCAAAGCAAAGCACACCTGCGAGGTGGTCCAAACTTTGACTTCCAGTCACTCCCTGGGATAAGTTTGCCAAGTCAGTTCCTGAGGGAGCAGAAGTGCACCCTCCCGCACCTGGGGAAATACTCCTCTCAGCTTCTCATTTTCAGGCTGGAGTGCTTAGAGAGGGATCTAAGATGTGACTGCTGTGAGGTTATCAGCTTGTGTGAGGAACAATTTGCACAGCTAGCAGAAGGTGTGCAGGAAGAGCCATGTCAAAGCACCCTTGATGCCGAGGTTACTTATACCCTGAGCTGAGGACCCTCAAAGTTGTTTCAGACCAAAGCAGCGAGGGTCGCTTGGACAACGCAAACAGCAGAGATTGCAAGTCTGATTTATTTTCATTGCAAATGATTAAATGAAGTGATCTGCAGGAAAATACTGATGGGTCCATGTCCCACATGTCCCAACAAAAAGCAACCAGAAAGGCCTTGGGCTCACATGGATGGCATAGCTTTCCTTGAGGTATTTTCTCCCATCATTTGGGTGACAAATAGAAACATCAGCATGGCAGCAGAGCAGGGCCAGCGAGGAGGTGTTCTGCAGCAGGGAAGCAGCTCTGGGACAGAGCAGGGGGAACTGGGGAGACGGCACTCAGCCCTGCATGCCAGCCACGGCCGGCTGCCTCTGCCTCTCCCCGGACGACATTCGGTACAGGTGACATTTACACAGGCCAAAGCGGGCCCGGGTCCGTCAGGTAATGCGAGGTGACAAGCGGTGCTGGGGATCCAGCCAGCTGCGGCGGGGCCCTGCGGAGCAGAAGGCAGCCCTGTGTCAGGAGGCGAGGGCTCTGTGGCTGGCACAGCCCCAGCCTACGAGCGCCAAATGCAGCTCCCAGACTGGTCAGGTCCCCCACGCCTGCTGGGGAAGACCGGCTGAGATCCTGAATCATGCATCGGGGCTTGCTACTGCTTTTAACCACCTACTCCAGATTCAAAACCAGCTTATTTCTGCTCTACAAATAGGGTTGTTCATGTCTTTCTCCCCCATCTCCCTCCTCCGCATTCATGTTTAGACAGGTAGTTTCCTGAAGAGAGGTTCAGGGAAGCCTGATATTGTATTTATGTCTCTCCTCTCTTCCTCTGCTCCTCCAGGACTGGAGGAAAATGCCTTGTGTGGATTCTCTGATGTCTCCACTGCAAACACGCAGTGTCCAGAGAACCCAGTGCCTCCATCAACCCTCCACAAGCTCTCTTGTACAGAAGGGCACACACTCCAGCCTTCTCTTTGTAGGAAGCAAAGTTCAAAAAGAAGAAAGTTGCTTCTGGGTGCTTTGCTGTTTCAAACTGTCTCTGCAAATGTATCACATCACTTGATGCAGAGAGCGGCCATGGGCTGAAAGCGTGCACATGCACACAACATTCATCCTGTTGCTTCAGCATTCAGAATAAGGATCATATCCAATGTCAGCACAGACAACTCTGCTGACACTAGAAAAAATGAGGGAAGACTCTAAGAACCACTTGGTTCTCTGCATTTTGAAAACAATGGCCTTGAGGACATAGCGCTGTTGCTTATATTCACCTACCAGCCACTGAAGCCGAGCAAACTTCCACCTGTGTTTCACCTCTGCTGCTGACATTAGAAAAAATGAGGGAAGACTAAGAACCACTCGGTTCTCTGCATTTTGAAAACAATGGCCTTGAGGACATAGCGCTGTTGCTTATATTCACCTACCAGCCACTGAAGCCGAGCAAACTTCCACCTGTGTTTCACCTCTGCCTTAGCAAAATCCCAGTCCAACGATGGGAAACTTGCATGAATAGCCTCATAAAATTAGGAATAGAAGAACACCATCTACATCACAGCAGATGCACAGGTGTCCTAGAGATGCACCTGTAGAGCACAAAACTCCAGGTTCACCACACCAACGCTAAACAGCCAGGTCTGGGCTAACACAGCTGAACTGGTCCAGGACGAACACCAGCTCAATAGAGCCAGCTAGGATACCTCTGTGCTGCGAGCACTTCTCAGGTAAAGCTGGGGCAGGTGTAGAAACAAAGACTACCTGCAAGAGTGCACAAGTGACCCCAAACGCCTCAGCAAAGGCAGTAGGAAGAGAAGAGTCCAGACTGCAACCAATAAAGCTGTCTTGATTGTCACTCAAATAATTGCAAGAAACACCAGTCCAGTCTCAGCAATTACATTTGAGAAAAAAGCGGAATGAGAATACACAGAGACCAGAAACATCCAAGCTCTGCATATGCTGTCTATTTAACCAATATGGGTTGCGAGTTTGTTTTGGTTAATGCTCCCTGAGCTCTAACACCTAGCAAAGCCTTGAGAGGAAAGGTAACATGCTAAACACTGGGGTCTTTCTTCAGCTAAGGCCTAAAGCAATCCTGCCTCCCGAGACCTGAAGACCCCTGGCAAGCCTAGAGATGATGATGATACTTTCAACCTTCACATTTTGTTTTTAATGTCAGGGAGAATCAAAAGCTGGAACTCTTCAAATAATGAAAAACATGCTTGTGCTTCTGAGGCCTCATATATACATGGAAAGGGTTCATTTCATTGGCATGAACAATTAAAGGTGCAAGTTGCCCTGCCCGATACATGACTAACAAAACTTTGCAGATACTTCATCCTCCGCAGATCAGAGAGCACTGAGAAGTGGGAAGAGACATACAGAGAAGGGCTGATTTCAGCAGAGGAGCACGGGTGTGCGTGGGAGGCACAGCTTGGCAGGCAGCTTGTCCTTGGGGACGACCTTCAAGGGGAAATACCTGTGAGAAACACTCCTGAAAACGGATGCAGTTATATAGCAGGGAACCCACGTTAACTGGAATTAAAGTTTTGCTGCTATGACTGCAGAAGTAGTTTTTATTTAATATAAGGAAGATAAACGGAAAAACTATTCCCTTTCTGGTGATGTTTTCAACTGTCCTAGCAGATTTCCACAGGCAGTATAGATTGCCATGCTAATATCCTACAGAAAGGTTATTGGTTTTGCCTTGCTTTTAAGGTCCGGTAACCTTTGTGCTACCACCTTCCTGTTCAACTCTGAGTCAATAAATAATGCAGCCTTCCCCAACAGCTAACATCAGACAAGCAAAAATTCTTGGAGGTGCGCTGGCAGGTGCAAGGGCTTCTGCAACAGGGCTCTGTGCAGGGCAGGAGAAAGTTCCCCTCTTCTCTCCAGATGGTGGGAAGAGCTGCTCCCTCTCCTCTCCGGTAATGCTCCTGTGCCACCCTTGCAACCAGGGTCAACCCAAAACCTGGCCCAGAGGAAGCTGTGGGCTGGAAGCACATGAGACTTTCACCTGCCCTGGTGCAAGCTCAGCATCAGATGCTATTTTGAGATCTTGGTCTGATAAGACTGAAATTGGACAGTGAGTCAAGAACTTAATATGTCCGAGGGCATTTGGACAAGACACACCTGCAATGCAACCACATATTCTCCTCTCCAGGAAGTCAAGCTAAGGAGGAGGGAAGGAAGTAGCAAAATCCACAGAAGTTACACAGGCTTTGCCATGACTTTGACAGGAACCCTGCATTACAGAGTAACTCTATGGCTATGGTGATCTGGGCAATCAAGGGCTCCTTTGGTAACTGCCTGTCAGGTAATTAAGATAAGGACTGCAAGACAAATTTACTCATCCTAACAAGGCATGACATCCCCCCGGTGACCATAGCACGCACATGAGTTGGATAAAGTTTCTCTTCTCCAAAGAAATAAAAGTTGTTGAATTTGAGGCCTGAAAGTTTTTTCATGATTGTCTGATCAGATTTCCCACCTGGCCAGTGAGATCTCCAGCACAGCATCCACCAGGAAAAAACATGCACAAACTCCTACAGTGGTCTTTAAACTCCTGGAGAGGCTACAGGTCCCCATCAGAAAGGATCCCATCTGCTGCAGGGTCTGTGGCCGCCCTAGGCAATTGAAGGTAAGTATCTCCTGCTTCAAAAATAAATAAAATGAAATAATAAAAAAAAAAATCTGCATTTCCCTAGCTGCAGGATTTGCCCAGTCACTGGATTTTCTCACACCTTTGCTGAGTCAAAGAGCCCTCTTATCTTCACACACAGAATTACAGGTATGGACATGGCAAGCTGTGACATCCAAGGAAAAAGCATCCTGCGGATCACAAAACCTGGGACCACAGGCAAAGAAGGTGCTAGCCAGCCAGGCAGCAGCCCCACTCCAGGCACAACCTGGGTTTTTCTCTCCCTATCCCCCAAACGACCCGGCCTAACCCTGCTTTGCTTGGGAGAGCTGACAAGATTGCAGCCGGAGGTGGTGTGGCCACAGGCCAAGTTACATGAGTACTAATAAAAGAGACTTTGTGGAGGAGCCAAGTCAGTTCTTGTCCCCAACCAACTGTGCCAGAGAACGCTCAGAGAGAGAAGACAGCCAGCACAGCATCTTTCCTTGCCCTGGGAGCTCTGGATGAAATGCATCCTTCTGGAGAATAAAAACACATTTTGAAGCCCTTTCCTTGCTCCTATAGTGCAGGCTGTGAAGGCAAATCCATCTGCCTTAGTGCACATCTCCTGCTTTAGATGTCTAAGGGTAACTCATCTGAACACTTTCCCTGCTACTCTACAAACTCATCTGTAACACTTTAGAGTCTGACTGTCCTTTTCTCATCACAAATCATGTGCTTATTACCAATTTGTGTATGTACGTTCTCAGACAAATTGATGGTGTTATTCACACATTTAAGATCAAAGTGATAGTTATACACACCATCAAAATCTTGTACCTCATTTCTAACCTGAATGCAGATAAAATTAAGTTAAAGCATATGTAACAGTTACTTGAATACAAAAAAACAAGAAAGCAGATGCATACTTTTTTTCTGCTGTTATGCTCAAAATGAAGCGCAGAATTTCAGAGCTAAAGAAAATCTAAATACAATAAGATCTAGACATGCCGAATAGCATCAGCCACGTCACCTTAACTCTGTCCTCCAGCAACACAGTGCAAGAACAATGAACGAAAGAAGCTGACAGCCTAGTGTGGACACTGCCCTTTTCCACCATCCAGACGTCCCCCTTCATGGTGCCAGCGCAGGCAGGAACAGTTTCGTAGCTATTTTAAAGGAGGGGAGGAAGCAGCAAAGACCATGAACATATTGCAGGTCTGATGGAGATGCAGGTGGCCTGCATGGGCTTTGTGGTGAGGACCCCAAGGCAGCAGGAAGCTGCCACACGCTCCCTCCATCAATGGTCACCATAATCTATCATGCTTCTTCCCTCTCAAAGCCTGACTGCCTCCTCACACAGCCCATAAGCCCTGAAGTTGCCTGGCCAGAGCAGCAGTTGCCTTCTCAACCAGCCAGAAATCCCTCTCTGCAGAGCCAACAACCCAAGGAGAAGCAGCCCCTAGACTACTTGCAGGCCCCCAACCCCATCAAGCTGCTCTCCGGCTTTGAGGGAAGCAGAGACGCGAGCGGTAACCTGCAGGTCTATAGCATCCGGGGAGCATAGGACAGACCAGAGTGACTGTTTTAAAGCAACCCAAACAAAACTTGGCCAACACTTTTGCATCTGTCAGCAGTTCACCTGCAGAAAACATCTCTGTTTTTCTAAACCTGCTTCTAAAGTTAGAAGCAGGTTAAAACACCAGTTAAATACAATTTTAAATGAAAGTTAAGTCCCAATATACTGAATGTTGGTGGGCTGGAGAATAGTCCCTTCACTTTTATTGGAAGAACAGAGATACCTCTGCTCCTGCTACCAATTTCCTCTCAGAAATCTCCCAAAGGCTCTGCTGAGTACTGTGACCCTTGCCCCTACAGGGATCTGTGCCTGGTTCCTATGAAGATCAGTTTGAACTTCACTTTTCTTTCGTTTCCTTGTAAATTTGCAATACTCAATAAATTAAACACAAATAACACTTCCATTGTTTCACCCTTATTGCAGCAATAGGAGAGAGTTTGGCTTGTCTTTGCTTGTTCATTAAAAAAAAAAACAGTGAGCCACAGATTCTTCCAACGAATCATCTCTTTTTTGCAGAAACTGCCTAAAAAGGTATTTTGGAAAGTCAAGCGCTTGTGAAACTTGCAGACGACTTGATGCAATACCAATGACTTTTCTGGAGTTGGAGAATTACCAGAGGTGAGTATCTGGTGAAAGAGGGAGGGGAAAAAAAAAAATATATCTATATATACACACACACATAGCAGGAACATTCCATGTGCAATTCAATGTCTGCATGAACAGCAGAGAAATAACAAGTTGATGTAGACAGCACAAGAGCCTCCAGAGCAAGTCCTGGAGGCATTTACCCACCCTGAAGGGCTGGGAACCACTGGAAGAGTTTTCCAGAGGTACTAAGACTTTGCACATCCATAAACAGCAATGCACTTTAACTTCCCTGAAGCAGCATCAGTATTTTGTCAGCAGCCGATAAACGGGTGCTCCCAATCCCTCACAGCCAAGCACTCCAACCTGCCCGCTCCCTGCCTCGGTTGGGGAGCACTCTACAGCTCCTCAACCCATTCCCCATACTAGGGCAAGAGGAATAACTTCAGACAAAAATAATGAGCGAGCCCCAGTAATTGCAAAGCCCATTTCCCGAGAGCAGTTCTGGTTTCTGCAACTGGGGCTCACTCGTGGCTGGCGTGCGCGGGGGTATTGCAGCTCGCAGCCAGCAGACGCAGCCCTTCGCAGACCGCTGCCTCGCTGTGCAGCCTCATTTGGCTAATCTGACACAGCTTCACACGATTATGGTGGTATCTGTGTCACAAGGGCAGGAGACAGCCACCAGGCAAGGAAAGAGCCCTCTTTAGAATATCTCAGCAGCTTTTTTTATGTTTTAAAAGTAATTTTTTTCCTCCAATAGCTTAATAAAAAATGCAATTGGAAAGATACTTACTTGATTTGATCCTATTCTTTCAATGAATAGATTTGGTCCATCACACACACATACATACATGCATCTCTCAAATGCCATACACTAAACTTCAGAGCAAGGAGTCACGGTTTGACTCATGTCTGCATAATTTCAGGCAGCTTGATTTGGCTGCGCCAAAGTTCACAGCACATATAATTATAGGACAGCTTCAGTCATAAGCACACAGGCACCGTAGGTTACAGCCACATACGAGCTAGGTTAAACGGTTTTAAATTCCCTTTACCCCCCCATACTCCTACTGTGGGATCAGTTCCTCCATCTAACCCAGAAGGCACAGATTGCAAACGCAAGTAAAATACTTACTGCCAAAGCCCGCAGGAAACTTAATGAAGTGAGGATAATTCCCATACATGTTTAATCTTCAGTTCATCTCTTGCCTTTCTAAACACAACTGCCTTCTCTAACTTCAAAGCTGCCTGGAGCGCAGCACAGCCTGCCAGGGTCGGGACATGGCTCTGCAGGAGCAGGGGCTCTCGGAGGGTGCCGGGGCAGCTGCCTCCTCCCCTGGCCTCATCCTTGCTTCACGCCGGCAGCAGCTGCTCGCCAGGATGAGACATGCTCTTGTTCTCCACTGCTCAGGGCTGGCTCTTGTGCTCAGCTGTCTCGGCTCCCTGCAAATTCACGGCAGACTGTCCGGGTAGCATAATCGCCCGGATAAGACACCAATCAATGCATGACGACTCCAGTATAGATCAGAAATTGGGAGCAAGGGGTGAGGTTAAGTTGTTTAGGGGAGGAGCATCATGGAGAAGGAGGGGGGTGCTTTGCTTTTCAACCAGTGAAGACTCGATGCAGTTTATTAGCTACGCTAGCCCCAGCCATGTGGAGGTGTTTTGCAGACACACGAAGGACCAACCCTCGCCCAGAGGGGCTGGTGCCCTGATGATGGGCGCAGGAGCACACGTGCAACCATCCCAGCGCTTTTAGGCTAGGGCTGTGCGAGGCAGGGAGCTCCATGCTCCCGTCCCAAGCCAAGCTTTGCCTCAGCTGTGCTCCTGGCATCAAGTCATGGCCCCTGCGGTGCTGGACTGTGGTCACCCCTAGGAAACTCAGCTAGGGCTGAGGAGGACCAGGACCTTCCTGGGGCTAGTGGAGCTGGAAACTCAACTCCCTTTCCCAGCCCCATCCAAAGGAGTCCAAAAACCACCCAGACCACTCCAAAAAAGCATCATTAGCTGTTTGCTAAAGCTGCATGGTATGAGAAGAGGTGGGGACATGGGACAGAGCCCAGGGGGCTCAATCATTGCCACATACAGTCAGTAAAGCATTCAGAGCCATGGCAGCAGAACGCAGTAAGCTTCACAGACAGTCCCATACGTACATCCACAACTTCAATTTAATGCCCACCCACCCTGACAATGAAGTACTGCAGGAAATAGGTAGAAACAAGCAGTTGGTTGGCAGATCAGGGCAAAGCCACACGCAGTCTCCAGCACTGCCTCCTCCAGCAACTGGTACTCTGAAAGGGGAGCAGTCCCAGTTCCCTGCCCGGCAAGGCCCCTACCCAACTGCTGCAATTTTGGGAAGAGGCAGGGATACAGGCAATAGCACAACCTGCTCTTTCTGGTTTCTGATCTGGGTGACCTTGGATGAAGTCACCTCAAAGGAACAGAGGAGGGAAGAATTTTGCCCAAAGTTGTAAAGCGAGAAGAGACCAAGGTCTGCACTGACTTAGGTGCGTGTTGGAGGAGGAGGGGGATTGCAGCCCTGTCGTTGGCACCAGCCTCATGGCAGAGAAAGGGGGCACAGGGCTAGCAAGGGGCTCTGCCTTCCCAGGGAGACCATGAACCACCCCCACATACAGGATGGGAAGCATGCCATGCAAGCAGTGAGACAAAAAGAGGGAAAACCAGCAGATTAGGATGTTTGGCATCCTTCAAGGGCCTGCTGGCTCCTGGCCCCCTCCAGCTCACCCGAGGGCCCATGCTGCCCTTTGGCACTAAGCATGGTACAAGAGGAAGGCATGCAATATGCCAGCACAGAGCTGCTCGCAGCATCCAGCCACAGCTCAGGCGGATGCTGACTGAGGTGCTGTCAGCCCCGAGGTATCGCGTGTGCAGAAGGAAAGGTTACCCTTGTTAGCTCTGTTTCTTCCTTTGCTCTCAGACACTGCCATACCTGTTTCTCTGTAGCCAGAGAGTTTAAGCAAGGGAAGTGGTTTTTTTCCTCCCCTCATATTAACAACTTTCAAATTATTTTTAAAAGGTGATCTGGCTTCCTCCCATTTCTGCTCTGCATCTGTGTGTGAGGACCTGGTAAAGGGCAATATCAGGAGGACACCATGACATGGATGCACAGCTCTTTACGGGTAGCAGGTACATCAGATCAACTCCAGGACTTGGAGTTTACGTGGGAATAGGAACCTAACATTTGGGACTGCATCTCCACGTAGCAGAATGAATGGATAACCAGACTGCTGTCAGGAGCAAGGAGGCTTGCAGGCAATAGTATCAGCATTCTGCTTAGCCCATTAGCTGTAGTCCAGGTATATATGCACTGTTTTTTCTCACAGTTGAAAAAAAACAACCAAAAAAACCATCAGTATTCACAGTAGGTTCTACTGAGGCATAAAAACAAGTAACTGCAGTCTTGCAGAGGGAATACAAACAGAAGAGATTGCTCTCGTATTTTCTATCTGGCCACCTTTCACATCTCATTTGTTTCATTGCACAAACATTAATGGCACTGCCAAACTGTTTCAGAGGAGGAGAAGCAGCCGAGCAGCATGCTTACGTACCCCACTCACAGGCCACAAGTTTTGAGCTCCGGGGAAGGGAGACCAGAGGGTTTGATAACCAGCACAAGAGCATAATACAGCAGCATCTGTGTGGTGCTATGTCCTGTCCCTCTCCCTGTTCAGCTGAGCTTGCATCCTCCCCTGCCACCACCCCAACATACAACGAGGACATCCCCAGCAAACATCCTCAGCAAGGGCCAGTCCTCCTCCAAGTGTTCACAGCTACATCCAGGTACAGGAGCTGTAGGCACAGCTCCTGTTTTGGTGGGTGCTGTCCCACACTCACCTGGCCATGCTCTCACACCAAAACCATCTCCACCCTGCACTAATCCAAGTGGCATCAGGTCACTGGCAACCACAGGGATTTCTAACTTGTAGGCAAAGTTTGCTATTACAGGATAATGCTGGCTTTGTCTCCAGTGCTGTCCTTCAACAGCCACAGTGGGGATCCTTCATAGGGGAATAAAACTTTTAGGGCAGGAGGCAAGAGCCACTCACAGGGCAGGGATACCCCAAGGCTGTGCAGGCAGAGACCCAGAGCACTGTGGAAGAGCTGGCTGCAAGGGAGCCTGTTTCAATCTTTAGATAGAAAATTGGATTTCTCAGCAGGGCAAGTTTTTTTTCCTCTGTGACAGGACTGAAAGAAACATTTTTCAATCAAAAACCCCAACAACCAACCTGCTTCCAAAAGAAGTGATTTTTCACACACACCCTCAATAAGATTCAAGACTTCCACAGAAGAGGGGGACTTTGTGCAGCCCCGCATGCAGCCTGCCAAAGGGATGTTTCTCTGATCCAGTGTCAGGGGAAAGCTCTGGCACAACAGGTAGTCTGCCTGTCCAGCACCCACCCAGAGACCTTTCCCATCATTGGTCCATGACCCCACAGAGATGCACTGGGACCCTCTACTCCCAGTCCCCAAGTGCCCACCATGACTCAGAACTGAGCCACTGTTCTGAGACAAATCCACTTTTCCACAACAGTTTTGCTTCCACCTGCTTGAGTCGCACCTCGCTACTATCCCAGCCTGGCTTGTCCCTTGCCCTCAGGCTGGATGAGAGGGCTGTGCCCCCACCAAGCAGCCATGGGGCAGAATGGGAGCAGAACCGGCTACACGGCCAGTTCAGCCCCAGCAGCACTGGGACAGGGAGGTGTGAGCAATGAAGCGGCTTTGTGTTTTAAGCACCAACCGTGCTGAGATTTAGTAGTACCATTAATTCTTACCGACCACACGGGATCTCAGCAGCTTTAATTCCATGCTAATGAAGTTTTAGTGGGGAATTATTTTTATTGATCTGCCTGGAGCAAAGAGCCTGATTTTAGTCCAGCCCTGCCAGCACCCCCTTCCCCATCCCTCTTTTCTTTCTTCCAGCTTAAAAGAAAGGGGAGAGGAAAGAAGACAAAACATCTCTGAGCTCCTTAAAAAGGTTGGCAGTCCCAAGCAGTAAGTGGATTACTTTATTGATTTTTAGCAGATCTGGGTTAGTGAGCGCTTAGTGCTGCAGAACACATGCACAGTGAGCAACTCCAAGGAAACCCCTCCAGGCCCTTTCCTCAGGCAAAGCAAGTGTTGGCAATTCATTTAGGGGACCACCATGGGTTTTGGGGTATGGAGGGGCTCCGTCCCCTGTACCAAAATCATTCTGTGACAAACTCCAGGAATCAGCTCAGTCTGTCTTAAGAAGTACTGCAGGACCATACAGAGGCAATCCCTCAATTTCTACTAGAAATAGCACAAGTCACTGCTTCAAATTA
>NW_009603220.1:0-6737 GCF_000690535.1 Cariama cristata
GTCAAGCAGGACCTGCCTTTCGTAAACCCTTGCTGACTGGTCCTGATCCTCTGGTTGTCCTGTACGTGCTATGTGATGGCACTCAAGATGATCTGCTCCGTAACCTTGCCCAGCACCAAGGTCAGGCTGACAGGCCTGTAGTTCCTCGGATCCTCCTTCTGGCCCTTCTTGTAGATGGGCGTCACATTTGCCAACCTCCTGTCAGCTGGGACCTCCCCGGTTAGCCAGGACTGCTGGTAAATGATGGGAAGTGGCTTGGTGAGCACTTCTGCCAGCTCCCTCAGCACCCTTGGGTGGATCCCATCCAGCCCCATAGACTTGTCTGTGGCCCAGAGGTGTTTGCCAACCTCCAGTCAACTGGGACCTCCCCGGTTAGCCAGGACTGCTGGTAAATGATGGAAAGCGGCTTGGTGAGCACTTCCACCAGCTCCCTCAGTGCCCTTGGGTGGATCCCATCCATCCCCATAGACTTGTGTGTGTCTAAATGGTGTAGCAGGTCACTGACCATTTCCACTTGGGTTATGGGGGCTTCATTCTGCTCCCCCGTCCCTGTCTTCCAGCTCAGGGGGCTGGGTAGCCGGAGAACAACTGGTATTACTATTAAAGACTGAGGCAAAGAAGGCATTAAGTACTTCAGTCTTTTCCTCGTCCTCATCCCCTGCATCCGGTAAAGGATGGAGATTCTCCTTAGCCCTCCTTTTGTTGCTAATGTATTTACAGAAACTTTTTTAATTGTCTTTTACAGCAGTAGTCAGATTAAGTTCTAGTTGGGATTTGGCCTTTCTAATTTTCTCCCTGCATAGCCTCATGACATCCTTGTAGTCCTCCTGAATTGCTTGCCCCTTCCTCCAAAGGTCATAAACTCTCCTTCTTTTCCTGAATTCCAGCCAAAGCTCTCCTCTCAGCCAGGCCGGTCTTCCCCGACAGCTTATCTTTCAGCACATGGGGACGGCCTGCTCCTGCGCCTTGAAGATTTCCTTCTTGGAGAATGCCCAGCCTTCCTGGGCCCCTTTGCCCGTCAGGACAGCCTCTCAAGGGACTCTGTCAACCAGGCTCCCGAGCAGGCCAGAGTCTGCCCTCAGGGAGTCCAAGGTAGCAGTTCTGCTGACCCCCCTCCTTACTTCTCTCAGAATCAAACTCTTATCGTTTTGGGATCACTGTGCCTAAGACGGACTGCAACCATCACATCACCCCAACCGTCACATCACCCACAAGTCCTCCTCTGTTCACAAGCAACAGGTCCAGCGGGCACTTTTCCTCGTTGGCTCACTCACCAGCTGTGTCAGGACGTTCTCTTGGAATAGTGTGTGGAAGTTATCATTCCACATGCTTCTCTTTTAAAGCAAAATGGCTTTTAAAAATTATTATTAAAAAGGGCTTTCTCTGTTTGGTTAAGTAAATTTAGGAAGTCAGGCTTGCTCTCCAGAAGGTTTATAGATCTGCTCTGTGCTTTCTACTGTGCCACAGTGCTGTGGTTTTTGTGGGATACCTATGGAGTTCCATAGGTACCATTGATCTAACTTAATTGATGCTGTTACTTAAAACTCAGATGGTAAGTCAGGAGTAATTTACATTGCAGATGCCTGAGAGCAGGTAGCCCCGCAGGCTGACAGCTGTGTGCTTACGCATACCTTTATCAAAAGCCAAATTTGGTGTTAGGTTGTTGGCACTGATCGTGGGGAGTATGCACTCGTAACCCAGCTAAACCTCTTGCTCGTTTTGGCAGGCGTTTGGGTGCATCAGGACTGCTGAATCCACGCCTAAGTAGTGGTAGTTCTGTAGAGTGAAAAACCTTTTTAGGGAAGTATTCCCTCCCTGTCAGCACTGGGACCGGTGTCCAGGTTAGTCTGGGGACAGGAGGGAGCTTTTCTGGAATGCTGGTCACCACACAGCCTGCTGGAGCTTGGCACTTGGAGCAGTTCAGGGCAGAAGTGCCGCAGCACCTCAGTCCATGGTCCTCTGGCACAGGGCCCTCTCCTCCTGGCTGGCACGAAGGAGGAGCAGAGCTGTGACAGTGTTGTGTGGGACTGAGCCATACCTGTCTTAGCCTAGCTGTCAACTTCATGGGTGTAAATGTTTACTTTATGTAATTAGCACTGAAATGCCAGTACTGTGGCAATGCAGGTTGTTTTCTGTAAATGGATGATTCAGCTAATGGTGATGTCTGAGAAGCAGATGCCATGCTGCTCAGACAGTTTTATTTGCTTATGTAATTACGAGGCATAAACAGTTTGAACCTCTGATCTTTCAAGGATAGGTTGTTTTAAAAAGAAAATAGGCCTCTTGGTATAACAGGGGTTTATCTTGTTCTGCTTTATGTTGAAAGAATTAAACATGGGATACTAGAGAAATGAATGGATGCTGTGTCGATCAGCCAGCGGGCCAAGTACTGCCATGGAGCAACGCAAATCCTACTGTAGAGCCTTGCTAGGGCCTGTGGTCTGATACGTCTTGAGAGCTGATTGACGTGTCTCCACTGCCATATGGCGACTTCCGAGGGTGATTATGGTGGGACAGACTTAAATTCCTTCAGTGCCAGAACCTCCTACGTTACTGCTGTCCCTCGTTGCGTTAGCAGAAAGAAGTCTTCCGTGACCCTTCATGCCTGTGCCTGTTTCAGCGGCAGCGGGCCAGAAGCTGGGGCTTCTCTTCTCCCCTTCTTGCTCCATTCTCGGTCTCTGCTCGCTGCTGTGGCGGGAAGGAGGAATGCCAAGCTGCTTCCTGCCCTTGCTCAGGGGGAGTAGGGAGGGTTATCACATGCGCATGGAAGGGTGAAATTTTCATGGAAAAGCTTTGAATCAATGTCAAAAGAATAAAAATGTCTGCAATATGTCTGGGAGGGGAACGCTGGCCTTATGTCTCCCGTTGGACAAAGAACTGTCTCCGTTCCCATTTCTCTGCTTGACACTTACAGGGCAGTGGAAAACGATGTGTTTTGTAAAATCTTCCTACTTATGCCTCTTTCCTACCAGCTGAAGGATATATTGACCTTCAAATCCAGGTTGTGA
The DNA here is from genome assembly GCF_000690535.1 of Cariama cristata. Taxonomy (NCBI): domain Eukaryota; kingdom Metazoa; phylum Chordata; class Aves; order Cariamiformes; family Cariamidae; genus Cariama; species Cariama cristata. Next base: position 3,009 of record NW_009603220.1, read on the forward strand.
CCATCACATTTACAAGTGTGGTTGATGCTGGAAAGTGAAGGTTAACTTCACATGAACATTGCGATACTATAAATATTTTATTTCCATACTGGAGAGAGTACTGAAAATATTAGCCGGCACTAATTATGAGGCATTATGTTTGTCCACAGTAATAAAAGGTATTTAAAATTCACTGTTTAGTATGCTAACCACAAGTGAGACAATTACTAAGCCTATTGCTGCTATTAGACCATAACATAGAAATCACTTAATTTTCTGGCTTTTAGCAGATGGATCTCATGTCATAGATTTAGTGGGATTCTTCATTTTGCTGAACAGATCATGTAATATCACTCTGCCCTGCTATTTAACACACATTATTTTGTCTTAGCGCAGCATCAAAAGCCTGTTGAAAAACTACCTGAGCAAGTTAGCTAGCAACTGTGCTTAATATCTTTAATAGAAATCAGGGTAACAGTGAGAATACTAACAGTGGGAATTCTGCTGCCACTGAAATCTTCTGATCCTGGGTTTTTCTGTTTGGGAGCGTTTCTTGACTGTGCTAACTGACAGTGGAATTCATTTGACCTTACTTTAGATGCTTCCAATCTACATGTCAATGTCTGAGCTGGTCTCCTGGGTACTATTTATGGTCAAAAGATTGTTTTCATATGCATTTCTGAGAAATTGTTCACTTCTCAAAGCAGATGTCCACAATGGGTTGGATGAATTTCACTCTGTTGCCGCCTCTGACCATGAAGGCAGGGTGGTGTTCTATCTCAGAGGTAGTTAGCTACATTGCGCCTGTCTAACGTGAGGAGAGATGAATCCCATCCATTTATGTGCCTTCTTCTTCAGCACTCTGCCAGCGATGTGTAGCTGCTGCATTTGGGAGATTGCAGTCTTAATCCTACAGTTATGCATTCTGTTTGCCCCTCTGGCAGATTTTAAACATTTGGTGCTACTAACTCAGGACCCAGTCTCGTCAGATCCTGAGTGCTTTCTGCTCTGGTTGAATTGATCTGAGCCTATGGAAGGATCAGCATCTGGCAGACTCTAGTCCTCGGATGGTAATCTAGTTGGATTTTTTCATTACCAATTACACTCCTTTTGCAGTACTTTGTCATTTGCAAGTGTTTATCATTTACATATGCCCTGACAAAAAGCAACCATTTGGAAGTGAGCTTAAGTGCTGTGTTGAGGCAGCGTTGTATCCCAAGATTTCCTTGGTAAGAGCCAAGTCCTCAGGCTGGACGTGAGCCGCAGGAGGGCTTTGGGGACAGTGTGGTGTCCTGTCCCCTTGCCCAGGCTGCTCCGTCTTGCTCCTGCTCGTGCTGGCAGTGCCATTTGCAGTGCAGGCTGACCAAGAGCTGAACAGCAGGGACTGCGCCTGAAAGGGGGGATGAGCGCTGGGCACTGAAAACCTTCACACCAGCACTCCCAGTGCCGTGGAGCTCTGGCCTGAGGCTGTTGATTGAAAAATAGAGGAGTTCAGAAACAGAGCCCTTGGTGTCCGAGGGAAGGAAGTGGGAGGTAAAGGTGTTTGCAAATGGAATGTTTTGAAGAATTTGCTCATGATTAGGCTGTTCTCCTGATTATCTCTCTGCAATTTTGCTTTTTTCTTTTTTTGCTTAGCTGAAGTTTTTCTCTTTTGGAGTTTATAAAATCTCCCTTATTACTGGCTGCATTTTAGAAAGTGCGATAGCTTCCAAAAGTGGTGCTGTAACATGAAAAGGTGTGTGGATATTGTCTGTGAGCTAACCTCCTGCTCCCCCTGGAGAAGAGTGTGTTACAGTTCAGTTCAGTGGGGCTGGGATTTTCCTAGGAATATCTAAAAGCTCGCTTTATTTTCTCTTTCTAGCACACCCAGAGAGTTGGAAATCAATATGAAGTGTAAGACGCAAGAGGGAAAAGTTAATTTTATTTTTTTAATGCTAGCTGTGCACAAATACTTGCTTTTCATCCAACATACCTATTTCAGGTTGAACCAGGACTTCCATTTAATATAACGCAAAAATTTGTATAATCTTGCAGTGTATCATTTGCCGTAAAGATGGAATTTCAATTAAATTTTTTGGAAGAAATAACTGAGCTGTGTGTCTTTAGTAAGAGCCCTTTTTGATGGTATTTGATGTCCTCTCTGTTCCTTTCCTTTTCTCTGCACCAGAAAGCAAAAGCATTTGGGCATGTACTGGGCAGCGGTTTGATTCGGATGGGTAGTGGACTGTGAAGCGATGATTCCCTCCTGACAGAGCTGATTCATGTTGGGCACGAGAGGCTCCGGCTCGGGGTGCCTCTGGAAAGACGCGCTCCAGGTGTGCACCAAACACTCCCGCTGCGCGCGGGTCTTGGCCAAATCCTGTTTGAATGCTCGGTCCAAGGAATCGCACTACGGTTACCTGGTGTAGGGCCTCAGCACCCCCTGAGCTGTACTGCTCTGCTCCTGATGTGCCACATTACTTGCTGAAGTAGCCAAGCCATGGTGGGTCAGTCCCGTAGGTTTTCAGGGGAACTGACGGCACTTCAGCCCGCTGGGCTGGGAATCCTTCAGGGTCAAGTTGAACGTGCGCGAGGGCAGCCTTCGCTGATGAAGGTCTGGGAGCAGCAGCCTTTATCTGGGCGTTTTTGCATGTTTTTGAAAATGGATGTCCCCAGAAGTCAAAGCCGCTTATTCTGCTCACGCAGAAGTGTCTGTAAACATAATCTCTCAGCAGTTGGTACAGCGTTGGACATGATAATTTCACCCTGCCCTCGCCTCCGTGACTTCCCACCTGGGGTGACAAACTCCAGTATCGGTTAAACTGGTCCCCTGGTGGAGGTGACAATTGCACAGTGAGGCTTTTGCACAGGAACCTGCCTACCTCTGGCTCCGAGAGCAGTGCCTTCCTTTGCAGTTCTCTGTATGAGGGGTCAAATTCAGCCCAAACCTTTGTTTTGAAGGTGCAGTCTGTTCCCATGTAGATGAGCATGTGCAGGCTGGGATGAGTTACACGTTTCCCTGCCTCTTCGGCTGTTTGCTGTGATCTCGCTAAGTGTCCAGGACAATGCCGAGTGATGCTTCAGGATGTGGAAGGGGATATAAAATACTGGGATGAGTGTGGTGTGGTTTCCTCATGCCGAGGTCCAGCTGCGTGCTTGGAGGAGGTGTGGAATTGAGCGTCGGTCTGCTTTCTGTGGAAACGGGGTTTGTGTGCTTTCTGTGAAAACGGACTCAAGAAGATGGTGAATAAAAGATGTGCACTAGTTTTGAATCCCACCTGTGATTGTTAATTTATTCAGTTATCTATTAACAGTCTCTAGGCAGCTTATTTCTTATGTTAAAAATTAAGTGCTTGATTGATTATTTTCTAGAACAGTGATGAGCGTTGTTGTATACTTCAGCTGATCCATTAGTGAGCTCTCGTTACTAGATTGTGATGGGGGAGAGAGCTGAATGGATGGAAGAGGGGAAGAATGGAGGAGGGCAGTGATTTTCTTTCCTCTGGTGTCGCAATCAGTAGCTTTGCCATTTTGCATTTGAGTGGAGATTCGGCTGAGTAAGTGCGGCAGAACTTAAGCAATGTCATATTTATTTGAATCCAAAAGAATCTCTTTAACGTTGTGGAAGCATTGGCTCACTCTCCCTTTAGAAAGTTGCAGCAGAGTGAAAAATGGCCAAGCATCAGTTAGTCCGTGGCGGTCGCCTGCCTGCTGGCTTTTACCTCCTTACTTCCCAAATGCGGTAGCAAAGAGAGAAGCTGCTCTGCGTTC
>NW_009603220.1:6751-10863 GCF_000690535.1 Cariama cristata
GGCTGTTGTGGCACAGAAGCTGATTTTGGCAACGTGTCGCCCTGTGGTACATCAGCTTGTTGCTGGTTTCCACTGAGATCTGTATGGGGAACGGTGAGCTCGGGAAGCCCCTTGCCCCTCTGCAGCTGTCGGTGGGCTCCCCGCGCCTCAGGGCCCCCCGAGGACCAGCAGCGAGGGCGGCCGTGGGACGTGGCTGGGCGAGGGGCGATGCTGCAGACGGAGGCAGCTCAGGCTCACAGCAGCTGCGCAGGGCTGCACAGCTCTGCACGGGGCTGCACGCTGCATGTTTTCCCTTAGCTAATCCTGGGAAGTTAAGGGATAGTCTTGGCAACAGGGTCCCTTTGTATTGGATAGCTGGGGGGTTAGGTGGCAGGAGAATGGATATTCGTGTCCTGCTAACAGCAGGTAAGCTGGACGCCCTGCTACCCTACAGCAGCCCCTTAGAAACGAAAGCCAGTGTACCTGCTGCAGGTGCATTTTCAGAGTCCAAGGAAACGGCCCACGTATTTGCCAGGGACTGCAGAGGTAACGTGTCCACCCGCTTTCCTCTTTTGCCACTTTCCTCGTGGAGGGTGGACAGACCCTGGTGCTGTGCCCGACAGCCGGGTCCTCGCACCTTTATGCTCAGCATGGGCTGGTCAAAGGCTTAAACTGATTTGTACCTCCTGGCTGGGTCAGGCTACCGTTGGGGCCATCTGAGCACGTGTGGGCTGCGCTGTGCCTTTCATCTGCTGTGAAAAGTACTCGCCTTTTAGCGACACCACCCGTGGTGGGCTGGGCGAGTGATTTATTTGTAATTCATAACCTTCAAGCCTTCATGGACAAGTTCTGCTCTTGCGCGTGGTGCATAGGGATTTGTAAGCTTGGACCAAGTCTAAAATCTGCCTTTCCTTTTCCTGCTAAATTTGTGCTCATCAGTAAGTGCCAGGAAAAGGTCAGTTAATTTGCATCTGTTGGCCTGGCTGAACGGCATCCTTTACAAGACCGCCTGGAGAGGGATCGTCTGGAGATGGATCATCTCTGAGACACGCGGCCTTTTATCCCCCCGGGCTCAGAGGTTGTGTCGGGAGCGGCTGCCCACTGACATCTGAACCCCAAAGGCCAAGAGATCACGAGGCCATAACGTGGGGAGAAAGCGCTAACGGTGTCGCTGCTGTTGTCCTCGGAGGAGGGGACGGTGCCTGCCATCGCATCGCTCACGGGGCAGGAAAAAGGGCCAAATGTCACAGGGAGGGGGTCAGGGACGCCCCCCTGCATTTTGTAACGCACAGCGGAGATGATGCCTGGTGGTGACGGGTGTTTGTCACCGGCCCCAAGGACGGCTGCAAGGGCTCATCCCTCCCAGGACCAGACCCACCGCGGAGGATGTGGAGTTGGAAGTCAAACCTCTGTGTCATTACCTTGATGTCAAAATACATTATCCACAAAGTACTAAAGAGCGACATTACCTCCTGCTGATTTACGGCAAGGTTTCCGGGGTCTCTCAGAAATGCATGTGAAGACACATTTACACTCCCCAGTGGCGAGGAAAACCTGACACAGCGGCGGAGAGCAGAAATACTCCGGCAGAGCTGAAAGCATAACCACTACGCCTACGCCGCAGCGCCTGGAAAAAGCCATTATAAATAGCAGCCTCTCCCCAAACAGCGCTCCCAGCTGAGATGCTGAGGCACCTAATGCAGTGCCAGAAAGGCTTTGAATGATCTCGAACCGCAGAGCAGATGGATGCAGCTGAGAGGGAGAGGGCTGGACGAGCAGCAGCGGTTGGGGCCGGGCTGCTGGGGATGCTGCAGCAGGCTGGGGACCGCAGGCATGGCTGGATTTGCACCACAGGCGTGCAAACGCACCTCTGGCAAAGGGGAGCCTGCCCCGGACGGCGTAATGGCAGAGCTTCACGTGAGCGCAGGATTCTGTGTTCAGAATTTATGTTGGCGTTCGAGATAGTTTGCTGCTATTAATTTTGGCTGGGGTAAATAACTTGAAGTCAATATACTTTAATTACATCAGCATAACTTGGATCAGAAGACAGCCTGTTAAATGAAACTGCAGCACTCTGCTTCCATAACAAAGCTAGAGAGAAACTGAAGATACTGAGATTTTGGGATTAGTGAGCCTATGCATATGATCTAGACTAACGGTATCTCACGTTATCCTGCCAAACACCGTACTGTTTCCCAGCAGCACGGCATTGCCTCGTTGTGTTGGTCTGAAGCGCAACTTCTGCGAAGGGCATAAAGTGCTCAAACTCAGGAAAATATGGCAAAACCCGTGTTTCTGTGAAATCACTGGAAATGCTCTGACGCTACGTAAAGTGGGCTCGGAATGTGCAGTGGGGACAGATGGGACTTAAATGTGCAGTAAATAATGTCCTGATGTCCCCTGCAAATGTGTTTGCTAATTGCAGGTACCAGGAATTCAGTCAAGACCGGGGCCAATGCCTGCTGAATCAGTGGGGTCTTCCCGTGCCAGTGGGACACGGCCAGACCCCAGGGTGACGAGGAACATGGTTCAGACGATGGCGAAGGGGTATTGCAGGTGTTGAGCTCTTCCCTTCCCCTGGCTTTACAGTCAGGGTGGAGTCGGGATTGCAGTAAATAAACCCCAGGCTTGGTAGTTTCAAGCAGTCTTTGTTTAGAGTCTTTGTTTGCATCCCTCCTTCCGACATGGATGCTCACGTGGAAAAAAAATGCTGCTTTCAAAAAAAGGAAAAAAAGGAGGATGCTGCTGCCTGACAGCGCATCCCTGGGCTCTTGCTGTCCATCTTCTCTGGCAAATGCTGTTGACTTCATCACGATCCATGTTCTGTCCTGGTCCCTTCAAAAGATGCCCAAGGCAACTCTGCATGGGAACAGGTTTTCCATATTCCACTTTTCTTCAGGAAAATGCCCCGCATTTGGCATGGAGGCAGGGTGAGATGCAAATGCCCTGCTCCAGGCTGATTCCTTCCCCGTGCTCCCAGCATTGACGCCTCCCTGCCTGGTAACTGGTGGACTGAAACGCTTGCAGAGCATCGAGGTCTGTCAGGGGATTATCGGAAATGGAGAGGGATCTCAGAGTGAGCCCGCTTCGCGGTGCGGTGATCTTCTCTGATGGGCAAAGTCGGCATTAATCCACTGCCGCTCGCCTGGGAGATGCTTTGCCGACGATGTGGTGTGAGCACCGCCCCTGCCCAGAGACCAAACAGGGACCAGCGGTGGGAACCAGGAGCAGGCAGTGGGAAGGTGACGTGAATTGTAACCTCTGGAAAGATCTTCAGTGCTTAATAGAAATCCATGATGCCAACTGAGGTGAGAGCAGTCAGCCCAGTGCCGCTCCAGGACGTACGATATGCTGTGGAGGTGAGAAGACCAAGCAGGTTTGGGTCTGAGGGATGGAGAAGACTGCTGTGTGCATGGCTGAATGAGGGGGTCCCTGGGGAGGCTTTGGGAGCTTGTACAGGAATGGTGGGCACCGGAATGGCGTTAATGCAAACCACCCCAAATCCAGCTGAACAGCCAAGTTGTCACTGCAGGATTTGCGATTCATAGTTAAGTTGCTACGACTGTCTGCTCTCACGGAGAGGACGGCTGGCCCTTCGGTTAGAGTCTTAGAATGATTTACTGCTCATCGGGGACCCAGTAGCCCAGAACGGCTCGAAAGGGAGACCGCAGCTTCTCAGCCACCTCAGCGCAGACCGGCGGTGCTCCTTCAAAGGGTGCCGGCAGAGCCGTGCGAGAGCCGCAGTGGCCCGAATGCCCCAGCGCTACAGGGAGAGAAGCGGCGGGAAGGACCCCGGGGAAAGGAGCTCCTCCTTGAATTCTGCACTGGGAAAACAGCCAGCTACCAAGGGATGACTTAGAGGTTTGGACACTGGCGTTGGTGTAGGTTGACGTTTGTGCATGAGGTGCTGGAGGGTGCAAGAAGTACCTTGATGGCAGTTGGCACTTCAAACATATTCGAAATGTCTGCATAGGTGTGAAGGTGTCTGGGGTCAAACGTAAGCTTCGCCTGGCTGCAGGTGTGCACGGCGAGTCAGAGCGCGTGCGCGCAGTTCGTGCGCCTGAAGGTGCCAGGATGCAAGGCCTTTCCGAGCGCCCCGCGCTACGTGAGCCGGCCCCGTTCCCTTCAGCGCA
>NW_009603221.1:0-15571 GCF_000690535.1 Cariama cristata
GCCAGGGACATCAAGGGCAACAAGAAAATTGTTTTATCCTGGTGATAAAAGGAAGAATGTGGGATAAAAGGGAAGATGTGGGCCCCCTCTGGAAGGAAACAGGAGACCTGGTTACCCAGGACATGGAGAAGGCTGAGGTACTCAATGACTTTTTTGCCTCAGTCTTCACTGACAATTGCCCCAGCCACACCAGCCAAGTAGCAGAAGGCAAAGGCAGGGACTGGGAGAATTAAGAACCATTCACTGTAGCAGAAGATGAGGTTCGAGACCATTTAAGGAACCTGAAGGTGCACAAGTCTGTGGGACCTGATGAGATGCATCTGTGGGTCCTGAGGGAACTGGCATATGAAGTTGCTGAGCCACTACCCATCACATTTGAGAAGTTGTGGCAGTATGGTGAAGTTCTTGATGACTGGAAAAGGAGAAACATAAGCCCCATTTTTTAAAAAGGAAAAAAGGAACATCTGGGGAACTACAGACCAGTCAGTCTCACCCTTGTGCCCAGCAAGATCATGGAGTAGATCCTCATGGAAACTATGCTAAGGCACATGGAAACTAAGGAGGTGATTGGTGACAGCCAACATGGCTTCACTAAGGGCAAATCATGCCTTACGAATTCGGTGGCCTTCTATGAGGGTGTTACAGCATTAGTGGGTAAAGAAAGAGGAACTGACATCATCTCCTTGGACTTTTGCAAAGCATTTAACACTGTCCTTGCATGATATTCTTGTCTCTAAACTGGGGAGACATGGATTTGAGGGATGGACCACCTGGTGGATAAGGAATTGGCTGGATGGTCGCATTCCAAGTGTTGTGGTCAACAGCTCAATGTCCAAGTGGAGATCAGTAACAAGTGACATTCCTCAGGAGTTGGTATTGGGACTGGCACTGTTTGACATTACTGTCGGTGACATTGACAGTGGGATGGAGTGCACCCTCAGCAAGTTTGGCAACGACACCAAGCTGTGTGGTGTGGTTGACACGCTGGAGGGAAGGGATGCCATCCAGAGGGACCTGGACAGGCTTGAGAGGTGGGCCAGTGAGAACCTCATGAAGTTCAACACGGCCAAGTGCAAGGTTCTGCACCTGGGTTGGGGCAATCCCAAGAACAAATAGAGGTTTGGTGGAGAATAGATTGAGAGCAGCCCTGAGGAAAAGGACTTGGAGGTGTTGGTTGACAAGAAGCTCAACGTGATCTGGCAATGTGTGCTTGTAGCCTGGAAAGCGAACCGGTTTTAACTGAAAGAGGGAAGATTTAGATTAGATATTTGGAAGAAACTCTTCACCATGAGGGTCATGACGCACTGGAACAGGTTGCACAGAGAACCTGTGGATGCCCCATCCCTGGAAGCGTTCAAGGCCAGGTTCGATGGGGTTTTGAGCAACCTGGTCTTGTGGAAGTTATCCCTGCCCATGGCAGGGGGGTTGGAGCTAGATGATCTTTAAGGTTTCTTCCAACCAAACCATTCTGTGATTCTATGATTCTATGATCTTAAATGTTTAGAAGACTCCTCTTTGCTCTCTCACAATGTTTTAGCACTTCAGAATTACTTTTCCTCATTTTCCCAGCAACTTTCATTGATATGACAGGCATGAAAACTCCCAATTAACTTTATATAAGTCCTTCCACTAATTCCAATAAAAATGTAAATCACCATTAACAATTCCTTTGCATGGTTAAATATGAGAAAGGAGAAGAATAGTTCTTCTGTTTTAATAGTCTAGACTGAAAATAAGGGTTTACTATTCTGATCAGAGATTTAAAATAAATGTACCTGCTATAAAATCTAGGCAGTAGTTCACTGTACAAGTATGATATTTAATCACAGCAGGATGGTCAGGCTTCTGGGGATGTTATAGCTGTGTTAAGACTAAAAATAGAGATGAGTTAGTACTAAATTTCAATGATGTGTACTCAAATGTTAAGCACTTTAACCTAGTGCCTTAAAGAGATGTGGCTTGAATATTTATTCTGTGCAAAAGGATGAAGATATCTCATGTAGTGTTTGCCTCTGGTACAGCATTAGCTGGAGGAAGAGCTTTTGTATTTTCTCTTACCAAGCTCTTGTTCACACAGAAAAAAAACCCTACGGATCAATTTGAACCAGGTTTTATACTTATGCAATATGCCTGGATGGGAAGCTTGGAAGAAGGATGACTGAGGTTGCCTAAGATCTTTCCCAAACTTGCTTTTCATCAAGCAGGGAAGATATAGCTATGATGTTTTTTTGGACTCTCATAGCAACAACCATGTCTTTAGGCTCTCTGATGTGCTTCATGTAGCCGTTAGCAGGGTATGCAGCTTTTGGTAGGACCACTGGCTTGCATGAAGTGTGGGGAAGAGGTCCTTATGGGCTTGAACTAATTGCAGCAATAATCCTCCTGCAGGAAAGACAGAAGTACCTCTGGGGGATGAAGGAATTGAGAGTAACCCTGCGGAGGACTTGGGGGTACTGACTGACAAGAAGCTCAACATGAGCCAGCAATGTGCCCTTGCAGCCCAGAAGGCCAACTGCACCCTGGGCTGCATCAAGAGAAGCATGGCCAGCAGGTCGAGGGAGGTGATTCTGCCCCTCTACTCCACTCTCACGAGACCCCACCTGGAGCACTGCATCCAGCTCTGGGGCCCCCAACACAAGACATGGACCTGTTGGAGAGGGCCCAAAGGAGGGCCACGAAGATGATCAGAGGGATGGAGCACCTCTCCTATGAGGAGAGGTTGAAAGAGTTGGGGTTGTTCAGCCTGGAGAAGAGAAGGCTTTGGGGAGACCTCATTGCAACCTTCCAATACTTAAAGGGGGCCTATATGAGAGATGGGGAAAGACTTTTTATCAGGGTCTGCTGTGACAGGACAAGGGGTAATGGTTTTAAACTAAAAGAGTGTAGATTCAGATTAAACATAAGGAAGAAATTTTTTACAATGAGAGTGGTGAAACACTGGAACAGGTTGCCCAGAGAGGTGGTGGAAGCCCCATCTCTGGAAGCATTCAAGGTCAGGCTGGATGGGGCTTTGAGTAACCTCATCTACTTGGAGATGTCCCTGCTTACTGCAGGGGAAGTGGACTAGATGAACTCTGAAGGTCCCTTCCAGCCCAAATGATTCTATGATTCTATGATTCTATGATTCTCTGAGTCAGTCCTCAAAACTCTGTGTGCTCTTCTTCACGCTGTGGTAGCAGAATGTTTGGGCTACCTGGCTGCAATGAGCACTGTCAACATGCTGATACAAAGTGAGGAGTAGCACTTTGTTGATGGCTCATGAAATGATGTGGGATAGAACAGACCCATGTAGGTGGTTCTGACTGGAGCTGCCAGGACCAACTAGCAAAATGACTCTTTCTGCAGGAAGAGAGGAAAGAGGGCTTTATTTCATGTTAAAAAGCAAATTACAAAGACTGCACTTTTTGGAACCTTCATCTGGTACATTCTGGTGAAAACAGTCTGGCTAGCAAGAAATAATTTTGTCTTACCAGTCTACTGTTCACGAGTGCTGGAGACAGGACCTGGTTTGGGAATATTTGGAGAAAACAGACAGGCCTTGGACATATAATATGAGTCCCCGTGTGTTTATGCAGCAGGAAGACCAAGGAGAGCGCTTCATTAGCAGTCTCTTACATCTTTCCAGAGGCACCGCTGGAGCTTCAGAAGGATTAGTGCTACTAACTACTTGTGGGACCTGAGATCAACACATTTACTAGGAAAAAAATATGTTGAATTCAATTCCTCTGTGATCATTCCCCTTTTGTGTTTGCTTTGGCAGACCTTCTAGTGATTAAGCACATTGCCACATAGCTACATGGATGATATTTCTCCCCCAAGTTTCTTTAACTCAATATTGGCATTTGAAAGAGACATTGTAGTTGTCCTAGGTTATTTTTTAAATTTCTAGCATTTGCAAAGAACCACAAATATATTTAGGCTGGGCCTGAATGTCAGTTTTTCTGTCTGCTCCTTAAACAGGTCTGTATTTGTTGTCTGATCTTTGTTGCTTACTACCTAAATTTTATTCATTTCTATACTATATCTTGTTAAGGAAAGGGAGGTTTTGTGCCTTCAGTTGCTCTTCGAAGTGAAGGTTCATGATCTCCAGATGCATCTGTTCTGTGCCTGTTGCTTAGTCTCATGTGCAGATGAGAACCTCCCTATGGTGCCTGCAGGTTGATTGTTTTGGTGTTGGGCTTGCTGCATCCCTTCCAGGATTTCTTACAGATCCTAATAAATCTCTGCCCTTCTTCCCACAGCTTCTTTCAGTCAGACATTGGGACTTTACTTCTAGTAAGGTCTGGGGTTGGCACTGGGAATGGTTCAGAGGATGTTCCTTTGGAGTCCTACTCTATAATTCTTACCAACAACTTAGAGTTTGCTTCCAGAAATACATTTGCTCCCCTCCCATAACTTGTGAGTCTTCACAGATTAGAACAGAATAGACTATTTCAGTTGGAAGGGACCTATAATGATCATCTAGTCCAACTGCAAGTACTATCCCTGACCCAGCATGCCTGCTAGATGTAGTGAAATGTACGCTGAAGTGTGCAGGAAAACAAAGCGTCCTACTGGATTTCCACCTTCATTCTGTTTTACTGTGAGGTTTCCTGTGATAGTTGTTTAGTTTATTTGTTCTCCCACCTCACCCCTCTTAACTCTGTGGATTGGGGCAGGGGTGAAGGGAGTATTTTTCATGAGGAATGAACAGTCCTGTAAACTTATCCCACAGTAGCTGAACTCCTAGTTGGGAACGTTATACCACACTACTGACATCATGCAACCTCCCGAAAGCATCACTGGAGAGACATCAGTGCCGTAGCTGACTCTGACCTGCCCTTCTGAGGTGTTTAATCCTCTCTATTGACCTGTACTGACCAGGTTATCACCTAAGTTAGATGGTTGGAAGCATGCTGCTCTTGTTAAGCATTACAACAGATGCCCAAAGTAATCACTCTATACATGGCCCTGGCTTCGACAGCAGTAAGTGGGGATTTTAAAATTCCTGTGTCTAATGGAGCTGTTATTAGGATATTGTGAGGTGCTTTGCTGCCTATCATAGAGGAGCTGTATAATAGCTGAGATTGATGTGTGTTGACAACAGAGATCGTAGCCTGAATTATTATTCATATTACAGTGAGATGTAGGGTGCTTAACTCCATTGTGTTAAATCGTGCACAAAGATAAAAGAAGAGAAGATCTCTGGTTTTTGCAGGCTTGGAATAAAACAACTGAAGGATACAACAAAGATAGAAAGAATGTTACCTGGTGATCACGAGATAATCGTGGTCGCTGTGATTACTGGACTGTTGAAAGAATGTCCTCATTTTTCACATCAGAAACTATTTGCAGAAAATATTCAGCAGAATTTTTAACATAACAAATTAAAGAAAATGGTGTTCTCCTGTACTCACAGGGCACAATTCACAAAAGGGAAGTATCTCAATTTGTTAAATAAATTATTCACTTGGAAGTAATTGCTAGCCTGACTTTTTCTGATGTCCTTCACGGCACTGAGGTATGAACTCATAGCTCAAAGACACTCAGGAGTAAATTTAGATCTAGCTGAAGAACATCATTCTCCACTTAAATGGGGTGTTGCAGTGCATCTTTCAGTGTGACCTCACTCACAGCAATATGATGGCACTGTAACTTCATGACTTCTCAAAATAACTAGTTTCATGAGCAGATGAACAACAAAGCTTATTTTTCTGTGGATTCATAAGGAGGAGTGGATTCTCTAACTTTTCGTAAGAGTGAGGCCAGGCTGGAGTGACTGGCAGGGTCTTTCTGATTCAAAGGCTTTCTAGACAGGCAGACAGTTGAGCTGCACACAGATTCATATTCACAGTCACTCACATAGTGTTATGGCCTCAGCCTTGTTTTCTTGGGAATGACATAGAAAATGTAAAAAAAAACCTCCTATTTTTTCCAGTCTTCACAGTTTTATTCATCTCCTATGTACTGTACCTGTTAGTCATTTGAATGGCTGAATTCCCTACCTTATTTATGAGCTCTTACAATGAGAAGCGCAGACTTCATGCTTCACACTCACAGTTGTCCTGTTTCTTCACAACATATGTTTCTTCTTGAATAAAGTATCTGAAGATCATCAATAAAGAAGAAAAAAAAATAAGAGGAGCATGGTCTAATCACATAGCATATCAAGTTCTAAATAAATTTCAAAGGAAAGGGTGACCAAAGAGTGATAATGGGGTAGAAGGCAAGCTGGAGTTACAGTTAGGATTGTACTACATTTCCCAGTAGTTTTCTTATGGGAAAGAACTAGATATCAACAATGTAGCATATTTTCTACATTTATCCAATGTAAATTAGCACTATAACTGGAGAAATGGAGATAGATGCAGAGAGGTAACTAACTGGTTGCAATGACAATGAAATATCAGCAGCAGTGGGTGTTACTAACAGAGTTCCTCAAAGATACCTTTTGAGACTAGTCATGTTTAATATTTTCATTTATAATTTGGCATAAAATTGGGAATTTGAGAATAACATTAGCTTATGATAGCAGTGACACATCCTCCATGCAAGGGCGATTAGGTCTATCATGAGTGAGGTAGGTGTTGGATGACTTAGAAGACTGCAGTATGAGAAACAAAATCAAATACAATCAAAAGAATGCCCAGGTCATGTGGGACTGAAGACAGGAATTCTGGCAATGTGGCAGAGCTCATCAACTGGAAATGATCGAGGAAGAGAAAAACATGGTTGTTTAAGGGTTAACAATGAAATACCAAAATGGCAGAACCATGGAAAGAGTATTAAAGGGCACATGTGTCTCAGGGTGTATCTGCTGATCTAGTCTAGTAGATACAGGGAATGAGAGAGCACTGAAATTATGTTATCTTTACGCTGAATGCAAATGAACTCCAACTGGAACTTGTGGAGAGGAGTTACTTCAATGTTGGTGGGAGTGGAGAGCGTTTCTTAACTGGAGGGACTGAAAGATCTTGGCTTGCTCAGAGAAGTAAAACACAGCCTGACTGGAGGTGAGGTTGTCTTTCTGTTACCATCCAGGTGTTTACCGTCCCACTGTATTTATAGGCAAATACGTTGGCAAGAGAGCAAACAGCTATAAAGTGACCAGAATGTATTTTGGCTGGAAACTGGAAGAAAGTTTCTTTCAGAGGAATTAAAGCTCTTCAGAATGAGAAATGGGGATGAATCAATCTAATTTGTTTAATGAGGGTGGTACATCGTAGCTCTGAATATAAGGGAGCTGGACTTGCTGACATAAGACATTGTTTTTATTCCAAGGTCATAAAAAATTGTTTCACACAGATGTTTAACTGTGCATTGTGCTTCTGTAGTGCCAGCAGACTGACTGGCTGGCAGTTCTCATGACGTCCTCTATTTATTAGTGTACAGACCATTTATTGAATTTCTCCCTTTCCTTTTTTAAAAGGCACTTGTGAATGGAGTTGGACTTGCTTGTGGATTTATTACTTACGATCATCTCTGATGGGAGAGAAGATAAGCAAGGCATGATTCAACCACCAGTTTTGATGACAAGTCCCCTTATTCACCTTGTGCTGCTTCTGATGCTGACAGAGCTCAGCACAAGGGCAGTGGTGAAGGACTTTGGCCTGTCTCAGGAAGGCAGAAGTGGGCAAGGGGCTGCATGTGTCACACGTGTTATTCTTTATCCAATATCTATATGTATGCTGCAAAGCTCCTGCTTTCTTTGACCACCACTCACTGTAGGCATAGGCATTCAATAACTGTAAGGGCATACATATAAACAGAACCAGGAATTGGTGGTTATTGCTGCATCAGATCTCCACTTAGAGGTACAGGGAACATTTCCCCATGTCTCTCACTCTGAATTAATTATATATAACTGTTCTGTTTCTGTTCTGTCCCTATCAAGGGAACCAAACAGTCCAGAAGAGAGAGATGCATGAAAGAAGAAGCCCCCATACTTATGGGCCCATGTAAATCCAAAAAAAGTTAATTAATCTGGATTTAAATTGTATACAAAAATGGCTTGTCACCACCACTGCATCCATTCAAAATAGTCTGGATACAAGCTTTTGGTTTTTACCTTGCATCGATGTCTACACTTAAATTTGATCATTTCTTTTGCCTTGCCGTTACAGACCAGGAGGTCTAGATTTTGGACTGAAATATTCCCTATTACAGAAAGGTCTATTTAATGGTGTAGTTCACTATTAGCTTGTGTGAATCAATGTGTAACTGATTCCTTAGTCCACATTAAGTGTACTGTACTGGGTATGTTGTGCAAGTTGTATGCTAAAACAGGAGCTGTGGCCTGTGCTCTCACCCTTAGTACACATTTTCTGTCTTCCCCTTGTGCAGTATGTCTTAGTCCAGTCCTTGAAGTTTGGAACAGAATAGCTAAAATAAAAGGTCTACTATAGCATTTTGGGAATTATTACTGCTTGTTGTATCTTCAGTTCTTCCCTTTGGGCTGTTCTCCTTTTGCACTGTTTTTCCTTTGTTGTTTTGAAAGGGCTGATGTGTATGCATACTGTCATGTCTTCTCAAGTGTACTAAGGAAAGGGACTTCCACCAGCTCCCTTGGCAATGTATACGAGGAGTCCTTCTTCTCTCTAAGCAGTGACTTTGAGGAAGTTATTGTAAATTTTTCTAAGGTCACCTTATTCATCCTTGCGCCCACAAGAGCTTTAATGCTGTAAAATCTGGGTCTGAAATATGACAATCCAAGGCTATCTTTCCTTTTTGCAGATTACCTTTTCTATAAACAATACTTCTCTCATCCCAGACCTCCCCCCATTAGTAGCTATTAATGTCTTAGTAACACTAGCATTTGTTAGGAAAATGTATTTCACCTTCTACCACATTCAGATCAGAATGGATCATTTTTTTAACTTCAGAGAAGAGGTTTTTTTCCAGGAGATGCTTGCTATTCAGAGATTATATTTAACATTGCAATTGAAAGGGATTTAATGACCCATTTATAATAATTAGAGCTGTCGTGGTTTTGTTCTTAATACATTTTGTGAATTACTAACCGCAACACCTCCTAGCTGGCCCCAGTAATGCTTGATGTGGGTCTTTGCCCCACCAGGTCTGGAAAGTTTCATAAAAAGAGTAATTTCAAATAATGAAAGTTAAAAGGGTGGTGTGTAACTCTTTATTTGACGCACCTATTCAAATCATTTGTCATGCCATGGAATTGCTGGAATAGAACTATAAGAATGGAAAGAATGAAAAGTGTTACTTTGTCTTCCACAATTCAGTGTTTTGTTTTATTTACTCTATGACTTTATTTTTCAATAACATTTTAGGCCTACTAGATGTAAAAGAACTAGAAATTGTAGCCTCAGGCTGCATTTGCCAGCTAAAGAGCATGACTGTGTTATAACAGGGGAGTCTATAATGGTATAATAGGTTCATAGGAAGGCTAAAATGTAATTAATCATCTATTAAGAACTGGGAAATAACTGCAATTGGTCACCCTGTATAGCAGGAGCTGGTTGGAAAGAGAGTTAATGAGTTTAAAGTTATGTAATTTCTCACACCACTTTGCCTAAACATCATACTGTAGTCATTTACTCATATATTTATTAATCTTTTCATTCATTCATTTATGTCCTGAGCATCACTAAGCATCAGTCTCTTGATCTTGAAATATTTGTTTTCTTCTATTTCTGGCAATTTTCAACATGTTACATAGGCTTGTTCTTAGGTGCTCTGATGAATGGAATATGAAAGTGCTAATAGAAGAATAACTCTTTACCTGACTAATTGCACTCTAAAATTCAAATGAAAGAATAATTAGACAAGAATGTCAGTGAAATATATGATTTCCAAGTGGCTTTATCAGCACCTAGAGCATGCCAGACCCAACTGGTTACTTTCTTGATAAAAGAAACACAGTATATTTCCTGCTACTGGATTTCAGTAGAGTGACTGAATTGATGCAGTGTCAAACTTTTTTAATGATGCAAGAAAGACTGGGAACTAACACATGCATTGTAAAATGTGCAGGGAACTGGATAAACTGGGGATGAATGTGATTTGTATGAAAAGGAGAACTAACTTGTTTCAAAAGGGAACTTGATCCGTTTCCAGAATAGATTAGCTGATGTCTGTGTCCTACCGGAGGAGGTTTGTGGATATGGAGACTGAAGAGATTCTTTCCATGCCTGCCTTCTTGTGGAGGGAGGGAAGGAGATGACATATTCAAAGTAATAGTGCAGGAATAAAACTTCAATAGTAACATCTTGAATGCAACCATGGAGCTGGGCAGTAGTAGACAAAGCCAGAGAAGACTTTTCTGAGATAAGGGACGCTCTGCATCTGAGATCTGCACCTAGATATCTGTTAGTTGTGTGGACTCAGAAGAAAGGTGTGTCCCAGAGATGTTGCCAGAGTAGATGCAAAAGTTTTCAAGCATTCAGCACAGATAGAGCAAGAACACCAACACTTAGACATTTTAATGTTGTAGTTCGTGCCGAACATGCATATTATTACAGGAGGGCAATGGATCCTTCAGATACTGTTGGGACAAAAAGAATAACCATAATACAAACAATGGCACGCACCAGCAGACTTCAGTAGAATGGGGTGTTTCAGGCACTGTCTTACACACTGCCAGTCTTAAGCAGATGAGCACAAATTGAATTTCATGCTAATTTGCTCTGGGCAATGAGCACCCAAGTTTTTAATTAAGTTTTAGTGAATTAAGGTAACTTAATTAAAATTTTTTCATGCAGTTCATAGATACAACAAAAATGTTTTGATAGCAATATTAATCTGCTCCACAGTCTGCATATATGATAGGCAATGTTGCCAGTGTCATTAGTGATACTGGTGAAATAACTGCATGCTGGTTGTGAAAGCTGGCAAAACTACTGTAACAACTAAATAGACTGGTATAGAATAAATTGGTTAAAACAACAGAATTGAAGTATTTAGAAGCAACTAGATTGGGATGGGGAAAAACACTGAAACTGGAAAGGAGAGCAGAATGAAACCTTTTACTGTGAGGATGGTCGGGTACTGGAACCAAAGAGGTTGTTGAGTCTCCATCCTTGGAGGTATTCAGACACCAACTGGACACAGTCTTGAGCAACCTGCTCTACCTGTCCCCACTCTGAGCAGGTTGGTTGGACTGGATGATCCCCAGAGGTTCCTTCCACCTCACAACTTCAACTAACCTGTGTGGTTTTGTATGAAATTAGGGTCACATAGAAACCCTCACTTCTGATGCTTGCTCATTTTTGAGTGCTTGATTT
Organism: Cariama cristata; assembly: GCF_000690535.1. Taxonomy (NCBI): domain Eukaryota; kingdom Metazoa; phylum Chordata; class Aves; order Cariamiformes; family Cariamidae; genus Cariama; species Cariama cristata. The sequence goes on from NW_009603221.1 coordinate 11,229, forward strand.
TGTAACATTCTGAGTCTTTTAATGTAAGGTGTGCACGTACATGTGTAGAGATGGTGTGCATGGACATGAACACATATATACAAAAAAATGCAATAGTGAATGCTAATACTCATGTACAGTATGTGACATACAAGTTGCACATTAGATTTGATTGCCAGCCCTGTGAAGGTTAATTCTATCCCTCAGGACAGGCAATAGGAAAGCACTGACTTAGAAGGAAGAAAACCAAGGTTTGTTTCCAGATCTGCTCTCTGACCTGCAGCACAACCACAAAAAAGCCTCTGAGCTCGTATTTTCTACTGGTAATGCCATAAAGTCAACTGTCTCTCAACATGTATATATGGATTAAGATATCCATCTCAGCAGGAGCTGCCAAAGGTGGCCGGTATTGACTCGATCCTTTGTTCAGTGGATGAGAAGAACAAGGAGCCACTCTCTAAAAAGAAAGTTGTGTTGGTCCATTCACCATGTCTGGATATGCTTGAGGAATGGTGTGGTTTTGACAGATGTCATGAGCTAAGGGCTGAGGCAAGAAGGTAAGTACAGCCCCATATACTTGTGTGTCGTGTGTCTGGATTGCTCTAGGTTGTCTTTGTATACACCTTCCTCAACCAGAGCCACAGGGAATTAAGCAAGCAGAAGGCTCAAAAAGGGAACTAACTAGTCAAAACATTTTTCAATTTCAAAGACAGATGTCTGAGAGTATGGCCTGTAAGCTCCATCACTTTTTCTCTTCTAGAGGACTTGCTCAAATCTAGAGCGGGTCAACATTGAGCAAATTGCCTTTACCTGAGGAGAAAATGAATGCATCATTAGGTCCTGTTTTAATGGAGGCAATGTGTCTGCATACATAGATTGCTGCTTTCACCTAGCATTCCTACCAATCTTTATCTGATCACGGTGCAAGACTGTGGTGCAGAGCATGGGCTGCAGGACTGCAGTCCAGCCTACATATTTTGTTCTTTGTGATATAGAAAGAGGAAAGGGTAAGAAAAACATGTCCTGGAAGTAGTCAAATGGAGTCAAAATATAAGGGAAGAGAAAGGAAAAGTGGGTTTATGCCCTCTGATTTTTTGGTGTATTTTTCTCATTACTGTTTCAATCATGAATTCACTGCTTATGGCTGATTATGCTAGTATTTTTCTTTTTGAAATCTCTTCATATTCTTATTGCTTTTCATTTTAAACAGTACTTTCCTTAGTGAACCTTGAAACTGAATATTTTTCATCTTCAGAGACATGCAAAGTATTAATAGGAAGCAGAAGAATGTCCAGAAGAAAAATAAACTATAAAAATAAAATAAAATAAAATAAAATAAAATAAAATAAAATAAAATAGCTAAAAAAATAAAATAAAATAAAACAGCTAAAAACCCAAACAAAATTCCTGAAAATTTCAAGAGAGGTGTTTAGCATTAGATTTTGGTAAACTGGGGTCAGGGGCAAGCAAGTATCATTCAGGTACATGAAAAAAATACCATTTTTACATCCTACAGATGAGAATGCCACGTGACTAAGGGACACAAAACTGCCAGAACATGGGATTTGAGTGCCAAAGTCACAAAGGAGATAAGGAATAAAAGGCAGCATCTTCAGACCGGCTCTGGGCCATGGAAGGAGAGACAATCTTGAATTTGAATGGGGAAACAGATTGCAGAAAGAGCCTCATTTGGTCTTCTGCAAACATTTGACTATCAAAAACCAACTGAGCTGTGAGTTTCCATTTGGTTTTATTGTCACTCCTAATGAACAGGAGGAGAGAAAGTGGCAAAAGAGGAAAAAAGGATGGTACAGAAAGCTTTTAAGAGAGGAGGAAATATCGGAGTGTTTAGACAGTCCTGAGGGTTTTGGAGTCAGATGAGAAGGGAGTCTGAAAAGAAACAGAGCAAAGTGTACCTTGTCAATAGACAGCAATTTTCACAGAATCATAGAAGACAGAAGTGCAGAGAGAAGGACAGGAAACTTATTCTGGTGAGAATGCAGACCCCAACCTGGCTGCCTGGGAGAGCAGTGCTATCTCTTCACCATATGCAGGATTTTAGGCAGAAAAGAAGAGAAACATTTTCCATCTTCAGAGAGGACTGGGTGTCCAAAGAAAGGTCTAAGGAGAGTTGTAATATATTATGTTGAACTAACCATCATTGATGACCAGATTGATTTAAGGCTGTCACAGAAAACATGCCCAAGAAGTAGGACAGTGTGAAATGTGGGCCAAGATTACAGACGTCACAAAGAAAAAGGGGAATAAAGCCTGATGGGACACTAACCAAGGGCTGTGGAACAGAGGCCACGGAGGTGGAGCGCTATAGGGAGGGTGGACTCTGAAGCAAGAGAGGTGACTGAAATGCCCTTGAAAGGGAGAATAGTAAAAAGATAAAAATCTAGGAGTGGTTATTAATGTTGAAGGAATCTGACAATCAGATATGCAGAAACAAAAAAAAAAAAAAATATCTTGATTGTGTCTTTGTACAATAATCTTCCAAGAGACATACTAAAACAATGCCAGTAAAAGCACAGAAAATAAGAAAGAATAAAGCATGGAGTGAATATTCATTAAAGGAAGAAAAAAAGTTTTGTATCATTAGAGATTTAGAATCATAAAATAGTTTGGGTTGGAAGGGACCTTTAAAGGTCATCTAGCCCAACCCGCAAAACTAGAGGAGGGATTGTCTAGAGACAGGATGTTGTCCTCCTGCCTCTAGTTGTTACAGGTCTTGGACTGAAGTCCAAAACAAAAGCAGAAAAGGAAGATCCAGCCAAACTGCAGCTGGCAGATTATCACGGATTCCTGGCAAACTGCTGTGAATGTGCCTCGCTTGCATTTTCTTACAGCCCTCACCAGCAGCTACTTCAGCCTCTCCAGTAATGAAGATGTGTCTCTCTCATTTACACATATTGAAGCTGTTCCATTTTAGGATAAATAATTAATTATTCATTGGAACAAGAACTAGGAGAAAGTGTCCTGCATCCCAAGTGAGTGACCAAATTACTGTGTTATGGAGAAATTCCCACTTTCTCTTGCTCATTAGGTCTTAATTCAGCTATGCAAGGCAAAGCAGTGTCAACAGAAGTAAATGAAATGGCTCTGTCCCAATTAACCATACAATGCACTGAGGAGGGCATCTCCAAAGAAGGTGAAAAGCCTGCTTTCAAGCTCTCTATCTGCTTCATTTGAAGCAGAGCTTTGAACACTGGGGAAGATGTAGCCACATGAGTATAGCGCTTTCTTGGGCTGAGGTCTTTCATTTACACCTGGGGTGTAAATTGTTTCAATTACAGATTTACTCATACATAGAAAATAAAAATGTCTGTGTGAAGGACTGTATTTTCTCACAGAACTTAAGTCTTTCATCTTTACAGAAGAATTTCTAAGAAAAATAAAGAGAAAACATAATGCATGGAGATTTTCCAATCCCCTAACTGCAGGGATATCATCAACATTTGTCTATTGACTCTTTTTCAAAAATGAAGATTGCAGGTTGAAAATAGAAACAAAATATCAGGACATGGGTAAGTCAGAGTGATACTGCTTTAAATATAGGTGTTTGGTGTGCCTGCTGTACTTCTTTAGTGCCTTGATACACTACTTAGAGCATTATGGAACATCTTTGCAAAAGCTAACCCAAAAGGTAGAACAAATCAGGTAATTTTCTTGTCTAGCCTAGTCAATAAATTATGGTCATGCAAAACTTCATAGAATCATAGAATCATAGAAGGGTTTGGTTGGAAGGGACCTTAAAGATCTAGTTCCAACTGTGGAAAGGGCCTTAAAAGATCTATTCCCACCCCCCCTGCCATGGGCAGGGACACCTTCCACTAGACCAGGTTGATAAAAGCCCCATCCAACCTGGCCTTGAACACTTCCAGGGATCGGGCAGGCACAGCTTCCCTGGGCACCCTGTTCGAGTGCCTCACCACCCTCATGGTGAAGGATTTCTTCCTTGTATCTAATCTAAATCTTCCCTCTTCCAGTTTAAAGCCATTGCCCCTTGTCCTATCACTTCATGCCCTTGTAAAAAGTCCCTCCCCAGCTTTCTTGTAGGTCCTTTTTGGGTACTGGAAGGCTGCTATAAGGTCTCTTCAGAGTCTTCTCTTCTGCAGGCTGAACAACCCCAACTCTCTCAGCCTGTCTTCACAGGAGAGGTGCTCCAGCCCTCAGATCATCTTTGTGGCCTCCTCTGGACTCGCTCCAACAGGTCCATGTCCTTCTTGTGCTGGAGGCCCAGAGCTAAACGCAGTACTCCAAACGGGGTCTCACAAGAGCAGAGCAGACGGGCAAAATCACCTCCCTCAACCTGCTGGCCACGCTTCTTTGGATGCAGCCCAGGATATGGTTGGCTTTCT
>NW_009603221.1:15778-16194 GCF_000690535.1 Cariama cristata
TCGTGGCGTGCGCAAGGGCCCAGCCGTCAAGCCTGTCAAGGTCACTCTGGATGGCATCCCTTCCCTCCAGTGTGTCCACTGCACCACACAGCTTGGTGTCATTGGCAAACTTGCTGAGGGTGCACTCAATCCCACTGTCTGCATCACCGACAAAGATGTCAAACAGTGCTGGTCCCAATACCAACTCCTGAGAACCACCACTCATCACCAGTCTCCACTTGAACATCAAGCCGTTCACCATAACTCTTTAAGTGCAACCATCCAGCCAACTCCTTATCCAGTGGTCCATCTGTCAAATCCATGTCTCTCCAATTTAGAGACAAGGATGTCACGAACTCTACCAAGCAGCTCCCTGAGGAGGCCAAAGTCTGCTCTCCTGAAGTCCAGGGTAGTGGCTTGTGCTGCCACCCCTTCAC
>NW_009603221.1:16228-16539 GCF_000690535.1 Cariama cristata
CCCAAAGCTGCCCCTGACATTCACATTCCCCACCACCCCCTCCTTGTTGGTGAGAACAAGGTCTAGCACAGCAGTTCTCCTCATTGGCTCCAAGTTATTACTTGGAGAAGGAAATTGTCATCAACATATTCCAGGAACTTCCTGGATTGCTTATGCCACACTGTGTTGTCCCTCCAACAGACATTGGAGTGGCTGAAATCCCCCATGAGGTCATGGCCTTGTGAACATGAGGCTCCTCCTATCTGTCTATAGAGGGCGTCATCTGCTTGGTATTCCTGGTCGGGTGGCTGGTAGCAGACCCCGCTCCAGCG
>NW_009603222.1:0-45156 GCF_000690535.1 Cariama cristata
GCTGCGTGCGTCGCGGCAGCAGGAAGGTCTCGTGTCATCCGCGCCGCCCGCAAGGCGTTCTGCACAGCCTTTGCCTCGAATTCAGCGAGCAGCAGAGCTTGACCGTTTCTGCCTGGTTTTGTGTAACTTGATTCTAAACTCCTTCTGCCCCCTCTGCGCATGGAAACCCGTCACTTTCCACCCCAGCCCTTGTCAGCAGAGGAATGAGTAAATGGGGAGTCCAGCAGAAGTCCTTAAATACACGTCCCACGTCAGCATAAACTGCAGAAGCAACAGGTAAATGCCCCCCCCTAAAAGCCTGATTTCTTATCATAATTTCTGCTGCTTTACCTACTGTTGGTGGTGTCAAAGGTGACCGCCATGCCTTAGGGGAAAGCAGAGCGAAACCGTGTGGAGAGGAAAGCCAGCTGTGCCGTTAAGGGTAAGCTACGAAGTTGCAAGAATTCCTTCTAGAAGTTAGATGTATAAAATGAAAAGCAAAACAAACAAACAAAGATCACATGTTAGGGCTCCAAATAAAAAACACGTTTAGACTCCACAGAAGCCAAATGCAGCTGGGGTTTGCTCTCTGCTGTGTTCAATAGCTGTCTGAAACCTATGCTGCATGGCTATGTGCTCTCAACTACCTCCAAACAGTATTTTTGATCAGTTGTTTGGTTTTACAGGAAAAAAAGTTACCGTACAGTGGTCCTTTTTTTTTCTTTTTTGGCATCTGAACCAACTTACACTAAGCAAAATCAGAGGCACTTAGTAAAAACAAGATGACAGATTTACATCTAACAGTTTAGGAACAGGGGAGTTTCCCAGAGGCTGCAGACTCGTATTTGCCTGATAATTAGGTTACCTTAAAAATGCATTTAAAGTGAAGCTTTGTTTCCCAAGTAAATAACATGATACGTACTAATTTACAGTGGAATTAGTTAATAGGCCCAATACTGCGGCCTTTCCACAGCCAGAACTCTCCTTACAGCTGATGAGGAAATTCTGTAAGATGGGGTTTATAAGCTTCTGTGCAGATACTAGATAAAAAAGCTGATTGTGGGGTTTTTAAAACAAATCAGAATATATAGACAAGATGAAAAAATACACAGAGAAAATCTTTACTTACAGTCCATACAGTTACATCCCAAAAGATATAAATGGAAAAAATAAGGAAAAAAGGACATGGCATGTGCATTTGCTCGTTTTAAAATTGTGAGTTGCTGTAACTGTTTTCAATCTGCTGAAGTTAAGTTAGTCCCTTTGGACCAAATTCTGCTTCTCTTGTTCACATGTATAATCTTACTAAAAAGACAAAAGAACTGCTTTTGTCAGTAAGGTAGGCAGAATTTGGCCTTTTCAACACAAGCTGCAGGGGGTAAAGAGACTGTAAGAAGCCAATTGAGAAAGACTTTAATACGTTTGACTTTATCACCGGCCAAAAAAGAGGAACATTTCCAATAAGTCTCCACATATGAATACAAGGCAAGCTGAAGTCAATGTGGAGCTGCAAAAAAATTCTTTAGCTTATTTTATGTTTTCTTTTTACTGTTTCAATAGTTAAAGTAAAAATATAGGGGGAAGTTCTCTATGTTTAACTTTGGGGAAAGTGCACTATAAAATAGAGTCCCTACTGGTGTTCATTAGTTTTAACAAAGAGTCTGGTCATAGGTTAATACTAGTAGACGGTATTGTAGCTCACCACATGCTAACTGTCGTCACTGTGAAACTAGTGCAGAGAAGTCTATGTCTAAAAGAATAAGAATTAAAAGAACAAAACAATGCTTTCATACTGCAATTATTTTGCAGAGAGAATAAAACTCTATCCACATGTCCTGTACAAAAGACTTTATTTTCTTAATCACAAAGCCACCGGAACTCTTTGCAAAATAATTACCATTTTAAAGAACGTGTTGCACGTGGCCTAGTATTAACTATGCCTTCATAAAATTGGAAGAAACAGTATCTTCAAACTCAATATAGAGCAAAATGAAAAGAGACCTTTCGTTTGTTCCAGTAGATTCTTAAAACTGCTCTTCCTGTCTGAAAGGTCTGAGCCTTTTGGCATTCTAAGGGACTCCTGTGGAATCACAAATGCGTTAAGTAAAGAATGTGTTGATTTGTAAAGTGTAACAATTATCCAGACCATCACACTGACATGAGAAAAAAATTATAGAAAATGAGGTAAAGAATGTGTCCTCATCATTCCTTCCTGATTGAGATAAATCAGCCTAATTTTCTTGAAATCAATAGAGATTTCCTCTTTTTTAGTCCTCCCTGATGTTAAATTCACATAATTGTGCCATCGGTCCTTTAGCGGCTGGTAGGACAAGGTCTCTCTCAGGCCCCATCACAGGCTGACTTCTCTTTTCTTCTGTGTGCCAAGATCATTCATGATAGCACCCTAGTCACTGGTGACATACCATAGACATCTCCAGCCATCTTTTGAAGACGTGGATATTGTTCTGCAATCTTTACACCCTTCACCACTGTAGTTTTATTTAGATCTGTGCTGCAGTTACTGTCTTACCTTACCTGAGCAAGAAGAGAATTTCCCCCGCCATCTCATCATGAATCTGATTGAGTGACTTAACTCTGGGGATTAAGATAAGTATGGACAAATCATACAGTCAAATTCAAAATGTCAGCTTTTAGCAATACAGACACCACCATCAGTCAGGGACTTGCCTTAGTTTATTTTTTCTCTTTACTTAATCATCTACTGTAAAATCTATTAAGTTTATACATATAAAAGTGACTTTAAATTACCTCAGTTTTACAATATATACAAGGTTGCCTCAAGTAATTGTTACCAAAAAAACCCAAACCTTTAATCCTCTTCACAGGGAAATAGTTGTTAATTATTTGTGCATATGCTTTATATATATCTGATTGATGATATCATTGATTTTCTTAAGATCTTTGAGTACATTTGTTTCAAATTTTTACAACTTAACAAAATACGCTAGATGAATGGAAAAAATCTATTCTGTTTTGAATGGTGCTTACTACCTTAAGGCCACGTATCATATGACCGTTGAGATTAGAAACAGAAACTCACATCTTCCTGTTTCTAGGGTGCTTTGCAAATGTTATCTCAGTATAAATAAACTTGTTTAAAAGCAGATTGAACTAAATTCTTTTTTAGCTGCAAGATATATGTGAGCTGATGCAAATTTTCTCAACTGTGAATGAAATGACTTTTTTTACATTTTAGAAAATGTTGTGTTCGCTATCCCTTGAACTGAACAGTGAATTTCCACTGCCTGTTAGCTCACGGACTCTGAATGTTTAGTCTGTAATTCTATACTGTTATTTATATGCTCAAAATGAAGAGTTTATTTAAAATATATGTGTTTAAGACCACTTCAAACAACTTCTCTTTAGCAGATCTTGCTTCAGAGCAAATCTCACAGTTACATCTAAACTCAGTAGTACAATCAGATGACCTGTGGAGTAAGATGTGTGTCAAGCTATTGTGAGCTTAATACCTCTACTGGTTTAAAGTGCAAAAGTTTTAGCACTGCAAAGCTAAGCTCACAGCAGCTCAACACTATTATGCTACACCACCAATTCTTATGATCATCTTGAGCTTAGGTAATTCAATGAAATTTACTCCCAGGTCACAGCTGTTATCTTGTGAGATACTTCATGAAGTCATATTTTGAAATTGATCCAGATCTTTGTGGATGGTACATATAGGTAAAAATACACTTTCAACACACTGTTTATATAGAATGTTTGGCAGAGTCATATTTAACCAGAATAGATTTTGAGAACCCTTTTGTTATATCCATTTCATTTGGTGATCTTTTCATCAGAAAATTGATGCTTGGCAGTTGTTGACAATTTGACAGAAAACTCAGTTTGTACAATGGAAGGTACCGGAGTGGTCTACTCAAGTTGGAGCCACTTAAAAGACAGCAAGGCTCTCTGTGCAAACCTGAGTCCCACACAAGTTGCCAAGCTGAAGTCTCCCACAAAGACCAGATTCCTTTAATTTTCAAACTGGAAATCATCTTTCAAGCAAATATTTCACTTGATCAATTACAGGGAAAAGGCTAATCTAGAATGGTCAACAAATAGTTCCCATTTTTGGAGCACCTTAAGAGAACAAGACTTCAAATTTGAAACCTGCAAGTCACCTGCTGGAGGAAAAAAAATGCTAATTTGCAAGAAATCTCTGAGACAGAAATTGGACCTCTCATTTTTGAACATAAAAAGAAAGTTAAACAAACACAAGAAACAACATAGTAGGTCTTAAAAAAACCCTGAACACAGCCTCCCTCCCCCCCAACTTTAAGACTCTGCCCATGGGTAGTGCCCCAGTTAGTAAGGTTTCTTTTGTGCATTAAAGTTTTCAAAGCTCTGCTTGATTTCTTCCAATACAAAAGCAAATCCATCAAAATTCTGAGCTTCTCTTCAAATTCAAACAACTTAAGAAGAAAGTGTATTTGTTGCATTTTCAAGAGCATGAAAAGAGCATCATTCCGAGTTTCTTCCTAATTAACAAGATGGCAAAGGAGAGCTTAATTTCATTTTGGGAGATAGCTGAGAACACATAAACATTCAAACAAATGCAGACTTCTATCTCCAACCAAAGAAAAGGCAAAAATAACAATTCAGGACTTTTTGTGGCATCGGGAATCTCTAATAACAATTATTTCCGTTGACAGTAAAAATGTACTTGATTTGATTCTGAAAGAAATTACTTGAAGAATTAGGTTGAAGAATGATAGAAAAAAAATAACATGCATAATAAAAAATATTTGGAAACAGTAACAGTTTAATTAGCCTATCCTTTAGACTTTTGTCCTTTGTAATTTCAAAGCCTTAGTATTCAAAAAGTAAAGCAGATAAAGACATTAGTTTTTAAGAACTTTTGAGATTGCCTTTTGAGTCAGATCTTCAGTAAGGATTAAGGTTCCAACACCTCCATGGTTTACATACATGCCTGAATTTAGAAGAGTAATCCTTTTGAAGTCAATGTGTATAAACTTGAAGTTGTTTTACAAGGGCTATTGAAAACTTGTTCCAATCTTTTTAAAACTCTGCCTGTACTCAATAGCATGTACAATTTACCATCAAACCCAGTATATCATTATTGTTATCATAGGGCATAGAAGAGAGGCTATAGCATGGTATACTTATGGGGAATACTTTCACATTATTAATTAACATAGCATGGTTCTTCTCAACAATTACATTTTAAAATAATACAATAAGAGTGTCTTAAAATAGTCATATCTTCAAAATAAAAATACTGTTTACAATTTGTATTATAATTTGTAAATATATATGAGAACATGGAAACATTATCTACTGGGAAAAAAGCAATAATGGAAAATATCGTTAAAATAGCTCAATGGACATGAATTCTCATAGTGAAGGGAAGTCTATCTCTGAAATAAAGATAATGAAACTGACTCCCCTGCCAAACTTTAAGAGCAGGTTGAAGATCAAAGAAATTTTGCATCATCAAAAGCAGTGGAAAATTAGAGTTCTGGTTCCAGTTGGAAAATTTCCCATTTGTAACTGTAGCATTTGTATTTTAAACGATTCTAACTTTCTAAGATTTATATCAGAAACAAATTCAGGGAACTTGGCTAGGCTACTTCATCCTCTCCCTACCTGCTTGTCGCCAGATTAAAAGCTGATGGGGACAGTGGGCAGGAACTCAAAGGAAACTGTTTGGTAGGACCTACAAACATCTGGGTCTGGGTACAAAACTCTATGGCATTTATGATCACACCAGAATAATTGACAACTACCTTAGATTATTAGCAAATGATAGGTTGATGACTCCTATGTTTAGAGTAGTAAATTTAAAAGATTTTATAAGCCATAGTTATCCCAACTCTACTAGGCAACCAGTCTGTTTCAGAATTTGTTCTGATTTTATGCAGAGAAATGGAGCGATCGTGTTAAGAATTATACAGTGAGTCAAAAATACCTTTCCATTACTTACATATACAGTTTAAATGGCTGAGTGGTATTACTATCATAATGGATTTACACCATTTTAGCTTCAGAAAAAAAGCAAAACCTTATTGATTTTTGTCAAGGAATGAGTATAACTTGAAATAATATAAATTTGAAGATGAAAATGAAGAATACATGAATGGAAATGATAATACGTAAGTAAGAAATATGAAAGGCAATGCAGAGAAATCTTCTGTAACATGAAATACGGCTCCAAGAAAGGTTTAAAAAACTGAATGAGTTTTAGAGATTCTGGCAGTTAAACTGCTGTGTGGTCTTCAGGTTATCAGTATAGATACATAACTATTTTTATTATATGACACTATATATATATTGCACTATTAACTCACACAGAGAAAAAGAAGACAAGAGGCAGGAGTATGGATCCAGGATCAGGAGAAGCCAGCGTAGAGGTGACTGAAAGCTGATCAAGATAAGAAAGGGAAGGAAAACAAGAGAGGATAAAGAGAAGATAATGAGATACGACTTCAAAAGCTGTAAGTAAATCAAAGGAAGTTGTCCATGCAGCACGGTTCATTTCCTTGCTGTTTTGTAAGGTGAGGCATATAAATAACCTTGCTCGCATCTTTCTTTCCACCTAGAGTTAAAGAAAGCTTGCAACAGAATAGTGAACAAAGATAATCACTGATTTCTAGACACACTTCTTCAACGCGTCACCTGGCTGCAAGCACTGAAGATATCATGAAGCCTTATAGAAATGAAGTTAACTAGCCTCCAAGTCATTATTCATTTAAATGACATTGCGGATATCCTATTTGCACTTTCCCCTGCCGCAGGAGAGAAAGACTTCATTATAACTACAAGATAAAAAACAAACATTGTAGAAATGATTTATTTTTTCCTCTCTAAAGGATTTATTCATAAGAACTGCTGTGTGGTAGGCTGCAGAACATACTGCCTTGCTCTTTTAGCCTCTGCAACTGGGAAACCCATTAAGACCACATGAGTTGTCAAAGCATACAGTATGTTACATACCGTATGAGTACTGTCCACAGGCACTCGCTTTGAAGGCAGGCCAATGGCAAACAGTGGCACCAGGAGACCAGCTGAAATATAGAGAAATCAAGGTGACAGCACATAAAACACAGGTTGTGCAAGACCTCTGTTAAACAGGCAAAAAGCCAAGGACACATGGCTAAAGGGTTTCCAAGCTACTTTCTAGTAGTCTTTTGCTTGAAGTGAGGTGGAGAAAAAAATACTGGCGTCGTATGAGATGTTCTCAGCCTTGCTCCTCAATTCTTGATATCCGCCTCCCTCTCACTCCCATTATGCTGAGACAGATAAGAATAAAAACGCAAAAGTTGGTGTACTTAAGTGAGGTCAGGCAGTAGAAATAAACAAATTGACAAGCCACACAACGGTGGTCATGGTTTTCCTCACCAAAGCCAGGAAGTGTCAGTCAACAGAGAGCTCAAAGTTCTCCGTTGTAGAGGAGACATTAGTTCCTGTTTACAGAGCGCCCTGAGGATTAAAAGTGCTGTATGTCTTTACTATCCAAAAAGCTCTGTGGTCCAGTAAAATGGAAACTATGATGTATTGTCAGAAAACCTTGGGATTATTTATAAATACTTTTTCTGAACCAGCTGATATAAATCTGGTGTTTGTGATTGCTCCTTCTTTGTCTTGTAGATCAAGGATTTTACCTCCATGCCTAGACAGCAGCATAAGCCTGTTTATGGCCAATGTGAAGGAAACAGATTTCGATGTATTCCCAGTAAGTGCTACATTGTATGACACCTCAGACAGGTAGTATAAACATATCAGTAAAAAACCCGAAGGAATGGCTATCCTGCCAAGAAAAGGCTAGTAGTTGTTCTGACAATAAATACACGGAGGAATTTTCCTATCAATAGAAATATTTCCCATAGGACAACAAAGTAATGGCTTATTTCAAATCCAGTTATGTGGTACCTAACCCTAACTTTTAAAAATCCTGCTATTAAACCCTTTTACAATTTTCAGAACTTTTAATATACTCAATGAAAGATAGGAAAGCATATCTTTATCTTAATTTTTGGTGAAACAAAGAGCTTAGACACAGTCCCGTGATCTGTTGAAAGGTACACAAGGAGAAAGTAGTAAAAGCTGAGTTCAAAGTCACATCTATGATTCTATGATTCCATGATCTCTCACTTCCCAAGCTGATGTCCTAGATACCAGACCCAGTTATTTTGACATTTATGTTGTGTACAGAAGAGAATGTTAATCCAAGTTGTTACATATTCTGTTATTTCCTAAACAAGTAAGATTATCTGCACTTTTTCCCTCGCATCTTTTACCTTAATTTTGATGTGAAGAAAAGGAGAGGACCAGGCTTTAGAAGCATATTGATAGGGGTGGCTGATTTGACAAGGCCAGTGACAGACTGACAGTTTTTCAGAGATAAAGTCTAACGACAGGAGGTACTCCCATATGTTTCTGATGTTCATTTCACTGCTACTCACTTTGATCAGTACTGATTTAGGCCTTGATTCAGATTCTCAGCTGTGTATGACCAGCGTCTTTCTAAGCTATCCAGCTGCACAGTTTTTCAGTGAAATACTATCATCCCAAAATTTAAAGTCCCACTTTCCCTTCATGGGGAGTGTCTCTCCATGAAGATGTACAGTTCTTCCTCCATGAAAGAATTTTTGTGAAGGTTGCATCCACGAAGTGGAAATAAGCTCACCCATATAGCAGTCATAATTCTGACTCAGAGAGACCTGATTTCTATACAGCGTTTCTCATGCTGTTTTCTTTCCATAAGTCTACCAGCCAGAGCTTTTGAACATGCCTACAAGAAGAATGAAGCCCCTTGCAACCAATACAGTCAATTCTATTAGCTTGTTTTCCAATAGCTTTTACATTCAAGGAAGTGTAAAAATATGGGAACATGGTCAAAGAAAGGCTTAGATGCATTTCTCTTTTTCTTTCCTAAGGAAGCTGACCTTAAGTAAACCTGATTACATAGCTATTCATCACGATGGTAGGGAGAGATAAAGTAAACATACCAGAGAGCTTCCCTCTCCCTAACCTCTCCACATCATATAATTCTGAAAAATATAGTTGGGCAGGCCATTTATCCATCTTCCTGCCCAAGGAACAGTTGTAATGCCAGTGTCCCGTCTGACAGTTGTTCATCAAATCGATCAGCAGATTTAAAACCTCTGTGATTAAAAATCTCTGCTCTCCAGTTGATACAAATTCCAGTGTTAAACTATCATAACTGTTAGAAAACCCATTTTTCCTTAGCTCCCATCTAATTTTTTTTATGTTCCACTTTCAACCTGTTACTTTGCTAGCTGTAGATAGGAAGAAAATTTGTTTCCCTTTCTCTTTTCAGAAGCAGCCTACCAAACATTTATCACTGCTCTTTGGGGTCTTTGTGCTCTAGACACATTTTTTCAGTATTTTCCCACAGGTCATGTTTTCAGATTCATGTTTTCTCGACCTCTGATGGGCATTGTTGCTCTCCCCTGGACTCTCAGACTGGCCCACACCTCTCTGGAAATGCAATTACCCAAAACAGGTTCTTGCTGAAGCCTTACCACCTCTCAGTAAGAGCAAAAATTAACTCTCTGGGCTCTGAAGGCCTTAGTCCAGCCTGTAATGCCTCTAGGGATGTTTTGAACTTTCCTTTGTGTTTGAAATCAGAATAAGAGTTTTCTGTTTATAGAGTAAGAACTAATAAGGTCTTGGAATTACAGATAAAATAGTGGGTTTTAAGCATCCCAGTTAGACTTTTCAAGTTTCTCACAGCAAAATAATGGTGCAACAGGACATGAACTCAATTAGATATCTTGTCCTTAGAAGCAGAGATATGTGGCAATAAAATCAGACAGAATTACAGCTGCTGAGCCGAGAAGGCAGGACCTTTGTGCAAGTGTGAATTAAATGTGACTTGCAACTGGCTTAACCTTTTGTACAAACTAAGTTGTTCATAAGCATACTCAGAAGACGGCTTTGATGGGAGAATATAATATTTTAAATGTAAGTATTATGCCTATCTGGCCTATGCTATTTTTTAAAAAAAGTAATATACTTTTACATCTTGCAGTTACCTAGGAAAGGTAAGTATTTGCAGAATACAGATCAGAGAATGTGGGGGGATTTTTGCCTCAGAAAACCTGTTTTTGGTATTTGCACATTCGTGCCAATGCAGCACCTTCAGTTTCCTTCATAATGTAGCAAGATTTCTTTGTACATTAGTTATCCCCTCACTCATCAGTCTGCAGATATTAGGAGAAAGATTTCCTTTGATCTTTGGAAATAAAGACATCTCTTCTGGAAAAGTTTCTCAAATGTTAAAAGGAGCCAAAGATACAATTTTTGCAAAGCAATGAAGAAACCTGGGTGGGGGTGGGGAGATAGAGGCTTTATAATACAACCTGCGAGTTAATGAAGTCAAGTTATGACAGATTAAAGGGAAGAGTGGGGTACCTTCCCTGGTTAAATAGCTTCCTTCTTTGTAGCCAGGTATTCCAGCAGAAATGGCCTCTTATGACTTCAGCTACAGCTATGGGATTTGTGAAGGCAAAAACTTACACAGGTAGGACTCTTACCATTTAATCAAAATTTTAAATTCAGTTTTAAACCATTGGCTGCTCAGAAGAAACCTGAGTCCAGAAACCTGCATTCAACCTTAGCTTAGTGCTGGCAAGGGAGGTAAATATGGTTGTTTATAGTACGTATGCACCATGGTAGTTATCACTAATATTTTGCAGTCTATATAAAAGCATAATTGATATTATCTGTCTTCCACTTGATATTTATATACAGGTAGATCAGTTCTGATTCCTTTTTGACCTGAGGTCATGAAGGTTAGAGTCCTTTAAGAAACATATGCATTTTTATATACTAGGAAGACCGTACAGTTTATATTCTCCTTTAGTATGACTTCTAGGGAAAAAGGAGATGAAGGCACAGCAAAAGCAAACAGGGATATGGTTTGAGTGCAGGAAGTTATGTAGAAATTGACCAAATAAGCAAGCTCTTCCTCCAGCTCTCCCTCCTGACCTATGAAATGGCCTCTCGGCAGTGGAAATGCACCAAATGAGCAAGTTGTTCCTCCTCTTCTCCCTTTTAGCCTATGAAGAAGCTAGTGAGAAGGACCACTGTCTTTTTCAAAAAAACATACTTAGAGGGCAAAACCTTCCTCCCCTCTTAGGCACTGCAAAACATAGTAGTAAACTGTTGAGTCCTTAGTACACAGGAGGTCAACTGCATTTGTTGAACCAGCATGAATGTGCAGTTCAACTGTGGCTGGCAGTGGAGTGTCATCTTGCCCATATTAACACATCTTAATCTTTCCCTTCTTACTTTTCTTCCTTTCTTAAATACTTGTCAGTATGGAAAGTTGAGTGTCTCCTCTGTTAAGAAGTGTGATTCATAAATACAAGCAAAACTGATGAATGAACAAGGACACAACTAAAAAAAAAGGGGGGGGGGGGGGGGGGGGAGGGGGGGGAGGGGGAGCCTTTCCTTTAATGGTTTTGAATACTGCAAGGTTCCTGTGGTGATTCTCTGACATACCAGCTCTCAGCTTGAAGTCTGCTGAAGTTCTCCTGCTGCTTTAATAACCTACAGAACTTTGCAAAAGGCATGCTATTTTAAAGGCGTTTAAGGCATTATGTCAAAACTTTTCTGTGCTGTCTTCTAAAGCATAGTTTCTATTAAAAGAGAAACACCCATCCAAATAGAATTAATCCCACTTCCATCTTTCAAATGATTAATTTAAAATCCCTAGCATCTATCAGTAGGTTACATTGTTTATTTTCCTAATAACCATCAGTAGTTTATATTGTTTAAGAAAAAGAAATGCTATCATTGTTTTTAGACAAATGAATATGCCAGTCATAGACCAGTAGTAAATATTAAAGTTCTAGAGTTCTTGGGGCTTTATCTTGAAAAAAACCTCCTTTCTGTTTTACTGGGTATTGAAATATAAGTTGTGTGTTGTAATAGTTCAGTGGAGACAGTCATATGTTAATAAGACTGCTCAGTTTCTGTTCCTCAGAGCTTCAGAGTGGCATTGGTCAAAAGCGGTCATGATTGATACCTTTTATTACCTTTTATTTTTTGCTTGATTTCTTCCTACACTTTCAATAGAAATTTTTGTTAGAAATTTATTTAATTTATTTAATTACAAAAAATACAAAAGTAAAGTGATTACATAAAGTAAAGCAGCAAGCAAATGGTGATTGTAAGAAAATCTGCTGCATCATCTCAAATATATTTTAATCAATATAAATCATAAAGGGGATATATATAATGAAGATAAGTAAAAAAACTTTTACTGTGAAAGCAAATGCTATTAGTTAGAGTGTTGTAGTCAAGTTTCCTGGTGAGATTAATGCATTTTCAACTTAGTAAAAATGAAAGTTCAATTAAATCTATTTTCTATAAAGACAACTTTCATAGAAGGACTGAATTCACTTTTCTTTAGTTAATGTACCTTTCCAGTTTACCAGTTGCAAACTTCTTATGGACCACTCCCAATTTTATAAACAGTGAAAAAGAATGATCTGTCTTTTTTGGTGGTAATGTCGTTGTCATCATCTTTTTTGAGCACATTTGTCATGTTCACAGGAGGGTACATGTGACTACAAATTTCAAAGCTCTTTTCAAGTATCTTTTCACATCTTTTCAAGATAAAAGTGTTTCTTCTCCTTTCTTAGGTCTGTGATGCAAATAATATTGCTGCATTGTATAGATCTCTTTCAAAATAAGTTCGATTCCCAGTTTCAGATGCTTCTGAAAAAGGATCTCTATGAATAAATTCATTTTAAGAAAGCAAAGAGAAAAGCAGTTGTAGAAACCCTTCAGAGGACACACTGGATAAAATGACTGGGAATAACTAAACTCTGCTAGAGGGAGCTCTGCAGCTACATATTTACTCAAACAAGTGAACTTTAAAAGAATTTGCAATCTACCTACTGTTGTAGACAAAGTTAGTTGAAACTTGGAGCTAGCAGCTTAAACATTAATAGTAGCTAAAGCAGACAAACTAGCAGCTTAAATATTAATAGCTAGAGTAGACAAAGCTTATGGAACGTGGCATATGAACTATAACAACCATATTGCAACATGCCAGATAGCTAACTACAGAATTAGCCAAAACCAACTTAAGAGGATGTGATATTAAGAAGATGACCACTTAGTAAGGAAACAGCAAACAAATCAAGCTAATAAAAAAGCAAAATCTCAGACCTTAATATTACTATTGCTCTTACCTATCGTGTGAGGGGTGGGGAACTTAGATTGTAAGGGTATGATTGCCCAGGGATTTCTTTGCTTGGGGTCCTCCTTCAGAGGCACCCAGCTCAAGCTGTAGTGCTATTAATAAAAAGGACTTTAATCTCTTTTTGGCTTGTTGCTTCAGTGGAAACCTCAGTCGAACCCTGTTATGGTGGCTGGCATGCGTAATTTGCATAACACTGCACAGAAGTATGATAAATTAATGACAACTTGAAATGGCATGCATATATTGTATGTTGTCCCAAGCACAACCTCTAGGTTACTGATGATCTGTAAAATCCAAGTTTTTGCTTTGAACATTAATTTTGTTGTCAAATCACGGTCTGCTTTTAACAGCAGTTTCTTTAAATGGTAGTTCTGTTATGGATACAAGAGCATGAATAACGTTATATGATAAGGAATAAACTTTCTTTCCTATTTTTGTACCTAAATGTAAACAGAGAATACGCTGTTGTACAGGAAATGCAGACACCTGATCTCAAGTCACTTCATCTGCTCGTTCCTCAGTAGGTAAGTATATTTTCTTTCCCACTATTCAATTTGCTACCTCCATACAGCCATGCTTCTGCGACCTCTCAGCATCTGCTTTGCCTTAGCATGTCCTGGCATTGCTAGCAGTCAAGGCAGCATGAAATTCCCTTGTGTGAAACGGCCCCAGTGCAAAACCTGTGTGGAGCAAGAAAATATTCTGACATTTTACCTGTGCTAAATGTTCTGGCCACTGTAACCGTGTTTCTAGCAGAACTGAAGCCTACTAGTTAAGGCCTAGTTCAGAGGACTGTGTTAACTACACTGCAGTGCTGTGCACAGAGATGGGCTTTAAATGGAGGAAAGTACAAAGTTAAGTGTGTGGTGACAGAAAAACAACTGTTTCTTTACTAGTGCTTTTGCTTTAATAAAAACATTTTATTTATTAATCATTATGGAGGCAGAGTTTATTTCATCACTGACTTCTGGCTGTACCTCCCTCCCATACACATCTCACAGGGCAGAAGGTAGAGTTCAGTGTTAAAAAACTGGGAAAAAATGGTGACTGTTACGAGATATTAGTGACGTGCTTCAACTTCCTATGCCATGCTTACAAGACAGCTTTAGTGTTAAGACTTCGTTAAATACAAAGTAGCAAATGGTTCCAGGAGGAGCTTATTGCCATGAATAAGAGAGTAAGCAGTTACAAAGTAAATAAAAGTACAGCCTGGTTGAATTTTTTCCTCCTTAAAATCAGAAAATATGGGCATTCTAATTTAGAAATTATTTAAATAAGGTATTTTTGCAAAGAATTTGTTGTTAAAAATATCACAGAAAAAAGATCAAAATAACCAGCTAAAACAATGACCTCTTGAGTCCAAGCATCTTAACAGATGGTTTCTATTAAACTTCTATTGCTTCTTCAAGAAGAATTGCTTTAATGTCTACTACAGTTTTTTTATTATTATTATTTTGAGAACATACCTACAGTATTTTAGACATATAATATAAGGGCAAAACTATGCCAAAAATCTGACAGAAGCATTTCTAACAGGCTTAACTTCTACTTTTTTTTCAGCTGCTGATTCAGGTCACGTTTTCATTTACTTTGTGCTACTGTTGGACTTGATGAACGATTCTGTTCAACAGGAGGCTCTTTCACCACAGCTCAGTCTCTTTGCAGTGTTTCCTCATGCTTTTCTTCATCAACAGTACATTTGAAGCAAAGTGCTTAAAAATATTTTGTTTCCTTGGCTTTAAAAAAGCACAACTATTTAGGACTTACAAGAAGACATCCAGCAACCCTTATGGAAATTTGTTGACATAGAGTTTGGTCCTGATCCCAGACAAGAAAACTCTCATGACTTTAAATCTTTTGTAAGCATAAGAGCTAACTATGCAACATACTTATATTGTGTTATTTCATAGGAAATGCATTCCAAAATAAGTGATGTAAGGCAGTATCGGTACATTGTATTCCAGGACAATATACCATTTCTTCTTCTAGAATAAATGTTATACAAAAGCAAAGACACATAGAAATATGATACACTTTACTGTATTCAAAAGACCAGTGAAAACAAGATGTGTGTGTGGGGGGGAAGAAATTTAGCACACAGAGCACTCTTTGATTTCCCCTATTTTGCTGTTAGAGTAAAATTAAGAATGATAATGAGGGATTTCTAGTACCTCTGAGTGAGGTATGTTCTGGATATTAGCTGGAATAAACTGTATATAAACTTCCTTAGGGTGTATTTGATAGGGTCTTTTCTGCCTCCCTATGATTTCTCATGTCTTTCGGATTCAGCATCAGGAAACATTATGGTGATTTGTTCTTCTCCTTAGCAGATTCTGTAATCATAAGCCAAAGAGTTAAGCCTATCCTTATGGGCGTTTTAGTAACTTATGACGGCTATAAGACCTGGTTCTTCCAAATGGCCTTCAATTTCAATTGCTCGTAGAAATGGTAAGTACAACCTTTTTAGTAAACCTCTCCCTCAATTTAACAGCCAGCCAACAAACAGAAAGAACTTCTGAAAATATGAGACTGTAGACTACCGTTTTAAAATAAAGAGAGCATAGTAGTCCCATAGAGAGCACAAAATTTACTACCAAAAAATAAAATAAATTTCACCTGTTTCTGTAATGATCTCACCTAATCTAGTCTAACTGAAAGCAAATATGATGATCTCACCAAACATCTGCCTCCAAAAACACTATGGTTACTACTAGCATTACCTTTTTTGGAAATACTACATGATGCTCATGTGAAAGGAACCCAAACTGAATTTCGTTGGCAACTATTATTCTGCTTTTCCCAACCTCAGGGTTATGCAATCAAGAACAGAGAATAAATGTGCTAACAGAGTGCAAACATATTTTCATAAGCCACCCTCTGGATGAAAGTGAGACATTTGTTGGAGAGGTCAGGTTCTCAAGCACTGTAAGGGTAGTTATAAGCTTTCTCCGCCTCGTCATCCTTTTGTTTTCTTATGCATTTATGTTTTCCTCTCTGTCCTTTTAACCTTCTGTCTCTGTTCCCCTCCTGCAATGAGGAGGAGGGGGCTCAGCCATAGCTTAGTGAGGCTGCTAAGCTGTTTCATCATTGCTCTTTTGCACTCCCTAGAAACTGGTCAAAATAACCTTCCTACTCTCTGTTGCAGCACCCAGCACTAGAGTGATTAAATTAAGCATTTAATACAGAATCTGATAGTGCTGTCCTGTAACCTGTTTGGTAACCTTTATCATGAGTAGAGATACAGTTCCTGCCTACAACACACCTAGATACAGCATGGACATGTATTCAATAGTAAACAGAAATTGTGTACAGTCTGTGTGAAAATCCAGGAGCAGATACAAGCTTACAGCTATATGTGAAACTAAAATGCTGGAGCACATGCCAGTCAGAGAGGATTCACTTTTTTACAGTAGAGATATGTCTGAATTAGTTGAATAGGATCATGGCATTGAATGATAACACAGTGAAATCACTGTTACCATCTCTTACTCTCCACAGTACAGACAAGTACAACATTCTGGAGGAAAGAAATACAGAACAAATAAAATCTTTGTTCTAAGGATAGGGTACCAAAACGACAGCTAAAAGCCCCACAGTATGACATCAAAAAATCAGTAATTACAGTCACTCGGCTCAGCATGGGAGCTTCTTAAAAATATCAGAGAGAGAATGTATAACCTTAAGCATTAAAAAAAATAGCCAAACCATATCTTAAAAAACCAGGGAAATTCAACTTTATCAAGAAAAAACAACAGAATACATGTGCTGTCAGGGACAATGCAAGATTGAATTTGTGGAAGTTATCAAGACACAAGGAATTTTAAAAGATTATTTAAAGAAAAACAAACAAACAAATAAACAAAACCAACAAAAACCTAATGCAAAAGTCAGGAAGCCAGAGAACTGAAACAGAAAATTAGATTGATAGTAATAGCTAGAAATAAAATAGCAGATAGAATGAACACTATAGAAAACACTAGAAATAACATTATGTTGATAACCCTCTAGCAGTAAAAATTGTTCTCCTTCTGTATAGCCATGCAGATACTGCAAATTTTTGTTAGCTTCAACAGCTGTGGGACCAAGCACTGATTTTCACTGTCCAAAAGCTTAGGCAGTCTATGAGACAAAAATTAGAGAAGTAGTACTGAAGGAAAGAGTCAAAGTTGTTTTACTAAACAAAGTTTTTAAAAATGGCTGAGATTGAGACTATGAACAAGGTTATTTTTATACCCTCATTGCAGCTGCATACTTCTCAGTACTCAGACATCTAGTAAGACAACCAGGTATCTGTTGGCCTCTGAGCTACATATTTGTTTATTTATTTATTTACAGCAGGACTACTACAGTCAAACAGACAGTCTATTTTATCTCAATGACCAACTGATTACATTTCTGTTCCAGAAGACCTTTCTCTATCCCTTTCAATGAGGGTATCATCCTTTTCATTCACTGTTACCACCTGGGAACTAATATTACATTGTATTTCACCACAGTTGTCTTAAATTAAAATCTTAATTGTCAGTTTTACCACAGCAAATGACTAGGATGGATTATAATATGCTCCTAGATGAGCTACTTTCACACATCAAGGTATACGTGAATTCTGGCACTTGCTGGTGTCTTTTCAAAACCAATTTATGTAGTAGTAACATGGGTTTCAGCTTTTGCTTTTTCAACATGTTATTTGTTTCAAATTAGTTCTTATATCAGAAATGAAGTGATTTTACCTCAGAGATTTATTATCTCAATTTCCCATACCAAAGATGTTTCACTTTATGCAGTGTTTTTGCTTTTTGCTTGGTGACAAGAAATGCTGATGTTTTTCAACTTTAAGTTAGGTGAACTGGTTAGAAAGGTTCGGTTTTCATTTAATCAACAAGAGTATAGAATCAGCAGTGAACATAAAGAGTTTGTTCACGGTCTGAGGAGAGGCATACCAAGAAGTTTGTATTTTTCTGAGTACAAACTGAGGATTCCAGCTGCGGGGTGCCAGGAACAATCTAGAGGTATGGCTTAATTGCACAGAAAGATATTTGTGTGAATTGCCATTTTTCCCCTTCAATCATAACAAGTTTTTGAATTTGTGCCATGAAAGTTAGAGTGAACTCAATGTCCACTTTTGTTCTGGACATATATTTGAGGCTTGCCTTAGATCATGTTCAACAAAAACAAGAATACCAGGAACAATTTAAAATCCACTGAGATCATGAATATTTTCCCCCAGGCACGCCCCCAAATACAATACTTTCAGTAGGCTTTAATAAGTGATTGTGAAAGGCATCTGGACCAGACAGACAGACAGACACACACACACACACACACAAAGAAAAATAGCATCCTGCTACTCAGTCGAGAGGAAGAAATGGAATCTTTACCTTTGAGTGGGTAGGGAAATTTGTAATAGGTTGGGAAGATCCATGCATTAACGAACTGATGGAGACATCAAAGACAACGTAGGTCATAGGCTTGAAATGCAGCTCCTCGGAGTTTACCAGGAGGAGAGTCCTGCTCTGTGTTCCTCAGGTTCACCCAGGAATTTCAGCACCTTCAGGTTGCCAAGGAGGAAAAATCAGAGGAATATCAAATGAGAAATTGAAACAGAAGACCGTAAGGAGGAAGAGTCAGATAAAGATTTATCTTCTTTGGCAAAGAGAAGAGGGATCCTTGGACAGTATGAGATGAATAAGAGAACACGAGTCAAAACAGAAAAAGAGTCATTATACTAAAAAGAGAAAAATTCTTATAATGACTGAGGCAAACAGACCTAATACTAGAAGATGTCAAATAAATGAAAGTCAAGTAACATGCACTGGAACAGCAGGATTTACTCCAAAAGGGGATGCGTACAGCAACAAAGACAGATGCTGGAAAGTATGCTTAGTGGCAAACCCACTTATGCAGCAGTGGGACTGCATGCAGGCAGCTCTGTCTAATCCCATACAGAAAGGACTGGAGAGTCCCTGAGTATTATACTTGAAAATGTATGTCAAAAGACTAGGTCCTTTGGTTTCACTATAGGTACAGCAAAGACAGCACATTGATCATTTGTAACCCAAATGAGGCACATCAGGGATCAGAGGGCAAGAAATGTATCAGTTATCTTTGTCGGTTCTGCCAGAATTATCCTGGTAATGATTACAATTTAGCATAGTCTAATCGGAGTTTCTTTTGTGAAAAACTGAGATTTCTTAAGGATTTCACATATACTCATTGGCATCTTCACAAAAGACTACAATAACCCCATCTGAGATTTTTAACTATGAAAACCCCCTCATTCAAAAAGACTTTGCTTCCAATTTCTCATGAATAAACAGTCAAGCTCGACTACTGAAGACATTCTCGTCTGCCATGGTAGCCTTTTTCTGAGAGTAACTGTCTTTGAGTCACATAAGAAACAATGAAATTAAGGAGACAGAAGTTTGAAAACAAAAACAAAATACAAAAACAAACTTTGTATAACATCCAGAAATGAAGTGAAAGCTGAACATTGCAGAAGTTTGCTTTCTGAGAAACTCTTGCTAACAGTCTCTGTAATCCTCTCAGCTGAAAGCTCTGGGACAGAGTCGCCAGTTACAACCCCCCCTAAAAGAAGGTAGGAAAAAGCTATTAGCTTTTCTGACAAGTTTTTACAAGGGTATTTCTGCTTGTTTTCATTCCCTGTGAACATACCTGCATACATGCCCTGACAAAAGAGACAAGATAACTGCTGGTTATCTAGTATCTATTTACCTAGTAAATTACAATGTAAAGCTGAATAATAGATAAAAACACTACTATTTTATCACCTTCACAAATTGTCTTGAAAACAGGAGCAAAAGACCTAAAAGATTGTTCTTAGTCTATAAATAAATAAAATAGATGAATACAAAATTACTCCAAGTTGGATTTCTCTCTGTCATGTTGGACTACAGTTATGACGCCTTTAGTTCAATTAGCATCGGTGGCTAGAGTTTACACTTTTTATTGTCATATATTGTGAGGCAGCAAACAAACGTTAAAGATCAGCACAGTGTTGTACCGCAAAACATAAAACAAGAAGAACAAGGATTTAGATTTTTTTGCTCTGACTACATGTGCTGTTATAGAGGAATGTTTGATAGCAAGTTGGTAATTACAGAATTTGTCAGTGCACAAAGAAATAAAAACTAAAGCAAGTTTTCACCAGTTTTAACTATGAATTAAGTGGTATCTTGCTTTCTCCCAGTAATTTCATTGATCAAAAGCAACTTGTGTGTTTGGCTTATTTATCAGTTTGAAACTCCTCCAGCACTTCTAGAGTCTCACCAAGAGATACTGTTGACCAAAACTCAAGACAAAAAACATTTGTCCTTTCTGAAGCCAGCCTTTTTCTTTGCAAGCCAACGGTCAAGTCTGAGTTTTAGTGAGTTTATCCAAGTATAACAAAAATTCCTCATCATGAAACACTCAACCAACCCCAAGAGTAGACAATTACTTGGAACTAGTCACTGACTGAGATGTTACAGATGTCATGGAAAAGAAAGCTCATATATTTTTTTCTTGAACAGTCATGGCATAAAACAGTCTTTACCACCATCTTTGTCACTGACACTCCAGTTATCTCCTGTGATACTTAAGGACGTTGCTATGTTAAATCTTGAAAAGGATTATTAGGCAGCATTGCACCTATAGCTGTGAGCACATCAGTTTAACAATGACTTAACAGGCTGCAAAACAGATCTTCTTCAAAGCTATTTATAACCAGTCTGCATCAGCAAAAGGTCCAGTCTATAACAAGGAAATCCTTAATCATGATGTATTAGGATGATTTCTAATTGAAGTTTATATAGAACATGGATTCTGTATACTGCACTGTTGCTATCTCCAGTCCTGTATCAAAAGCAAAATCCAGAGAAAGACACATTAGATATGCTGGGTCCATAATGACCTTAATTATTCCTTTCATTGCCACTTACAGAAACTATGAATTCTTGAAGTTGTTCTGAGGATTTGTTGTTGTACGCGTACTACAATTGCCCAGGCAGTAAGTTTCTTCAAACTTGATCAGCTCAGGTACAAGCACTTTACTGAGCGAAATTAAATTATTTAAATATTTAATTTAAAATAAAATATTGCTGTTTATTTAAATAGGAAATTGAAAAACTCTAAACTAAATACCTTCAGTAATCCGCTGGAGCAAGAGAAGTTCATCAGTCACCTCATTTGGCCAGGATTTAGCCTATGGTATATGCTATGCAACCAGAGTTGTAAGTAGTTCTGAAAATGGCACCATAAATTAACAGCAAAATGCTATGAATATTTGATGGAAATTCAGAAAGGCTGAGGATATGTCAAGGTTAATAATGTAGGTAAAGTATGCAATTACGCTAGTGAAGTTAGTGTACTTAGAATATACCACTGGTTAGCAAGCAGTGTCTGTGTCTAACATTGAAGTGAATGTTAATGTTCAAAAACTGTACCCGAAATGACAATGTTATATTAAACCACTGGACCACTACTTCCAATGAACCCAACAATCTACTATTAGATGAGATACAGTGTGTGCAGAGAGGAACCAGAATTAATGATCTCTGTTGGGCTTAACAGTTTGGGCTTGGCATCAGAATTGCTGGAGAAGCCCAACAGGAAAAGAAGCAGCAGCAGCTCAAAACGCAGCAGAGATTATAACGCAGCTTACGTTTGAGGAATCTTGATGCAGTCAGCCTAATTAGCAGGAGAAAGTGACCCAGTTGGACATTAATGTGTTCAAATTTTAATTTTGTTGTTGTAAGAGTACAACTGAGCTACCTGACTTCTACCATGTGCAAAAAAAATGTCACAGTGCAATAATCGCAGAACCTGCAGATAACCTACAGAATCTACCACCTTGTGTTGGATCATGTTTTCAAGCTTACATAAACTCAATGAAAACACACACAACTCAAGAAATGAACTCTTCATTCCACAAAGGTGGTGATAATTTCTTACCATAATATTAAAATTGAATAGGCCTATATATAACCAATTCACAAATGGATTATAAAAGTACTTCAGACTTCAACAGGAATTGCCCATGGAGTCTACCTGCAGGGTTGGAACCTCAGAATGTGACAGAGAAATGCTGAGGCATCTGCTGCTTCTATTTACTCTTTTTTAAAAGCTGGAAACCCTCCCAAACTAGGTTTTCATGCCCAAAATGGCAGCACCTCTCTTTGTTTACACTTTGACGGCTATGTCTTAAAAGGAAACTACTTTTAATATACTGCAAATGTAACAGAAGTTACGGGTAGACTGTACTGGGTTTGTCTGGGATAGAGTTAATTTTCTTCATAGTGGCTTGTACGGTGCAATATTTTGGAATTGTGAGGAAAACTGTGTTAATAACACACAGATGCTTTAGTTATTGCTGAACAGTGCCTATGCAGTGTGAAGGTCTTTTCTGCTCCTCCCACTGCCCTGCCAGCAAGTAGGCTCGGGCTGCACAAGATTTGGCGGGGAGGGGGGGTAAACAGCTGGAACAGCTGGCCCCAGCTGACCAAAGGAATGTCCAATACTGCCTACTGGGGTTAAATCATGACATAGGCCCAGGAAAGGTGCAAGCACCTTAAAATACCCTTAAATATACATTTTTCAGGGATATGCTAGTACAAGTCCCCTGACTGACTTTGCTACACCTCCAAAACTGGTACCTTTCAAGTTTTGTCCTTCTTCAATACGTACTTTCAAAAAACTCAGCACTTATAGCTGGTGTCCCACATCCCTGAATGTCTACCTGTGGTTCTTCCTTCAGACACTGAGATACCATCAACTCAGTGAGAACCTGGTGAAAATTCCTCACTCAACCTTACTGATTTTTCTCTTTTAGATTCTATATTTTTACACAGAGAATTTCAGATGAGAAATTATTTCTCATCTTTTTGCAGTATCTCATACTATGAGGAAGAAACTTTACAAGATTATTTTCAAGGAGGAAATACAAATTCACTGACTACAGTGTTCATAACAGGCAAGAACAGGTCTCTACATCCTGAAAAGCACAGGACTAGGAGGGTCCTAATGCAGCATTGAATCCTGCTGTCTGCTCAGTGTGCCAAGTAATCTCATTCGCAAATGGATTAAGAACCATCACTCATTTCAGTAGTCTATTTTCCCATCCCTGTTCATGTTGGAAAGTTGTTCTATAGCACCACTGATGGTTAGAAATGTTTAGCTTATAGATACTGATGATTTATATTTGCTTTTGTGTCCTTACCATTATTGGCCTTAGTAGCTGGTGTACCTATAAGGCCTTCTCATTTGGAAGAATTCTGACAAAAAAATAAACCCCATTTATTATTCTCTTGTAAAACATTTTCTATTTAATTTGTCAAAAAATCCCTTCTCATCACCTATTTCAGTTTGCATTCATCTTCCTTACAGGCGGGATCTCACTTTGTATAGTACAAAAGCAAAGGTATTTCTTGATCTCTGCTGGAAACAGCTGTACTTAGTAAAGCCTGGGATAGCATCTGCTGCAATCACAATGGTATCCATCACGTTCCTATGATTAATAATCCAATGAGCTTTATGCTTTTTTTTTTTGTTCTGCTTCCAAAAGATTAACCTCCAGTTTAAAAAGGAAAACTTGTCTTATAATTATCAAACATGTAGCACGTGAACCACATGCATGCAAAAAATCAAGTTAGATTTTCACTCTATATTAAAGACCTTCCTCTGACCCTACTATACCATACAGAAGGGTCTTACAGGATCCTGCAGTGAAGATTATGAAGTTCCTCTGACCCGGGGGCTGTAAATTAGTGAAATTCTGTTTCCATCTTTAAAATAGTAATTTCTAGTTCCATACTCTCATGCCATCTAGCCATCCTGCTTTGGCCCTTGAATTCAACTTAAGCATCATTCTGGAAAGGTAAAATACTAATTTAATTTTGGCTTATGCATCTATTGTCCTCCCTTTCAATCCCATCTTCACTGCATAGTGCCACCACCTTTATGCTCTTTTTATTTACATGACTAAAGAAATTTTATCATTGGATTCAGACTTCTGCGTAAGATCTTCCAATTCTATTTTTGGCTCTATACAAAGATGTAAGTTCTGGGACTATGATACACATGAAACCACTAATTTGTTCAGAAGCAAACAGCCTTGATAAGCAGTTGCATGTGAATACTCATTTATGATTATATTTCTTGTATTTTATTAGGATGTGTAAAATGTTGTAGAGTTACTTTATTTACATAGAGACGCACGCTGCAAAATGCTGAATATTTTCCTGAAGGGTAAACACTTTCTTTAATACAGGTGGAAGTTGAGACATAATGTTGCTTTGTCTACAAACAACATCCTTGACTATTACTATTCACTGTGCAAACACATAAGAGAGCCAAAGGTTCTACTTTATGCTGACCTGGAGTTGACAGTGAGCTGGGTCACTAAATATGGACACAATCCTGTCACTGTCCTGAAAGGGACAGGGAAAAATGTCAGCACTACTGAAGAAAATGTGGTTCAAACATGGTAGGGAAATTATCTATCATGTTTTTTCTCTACAGTTGATGAAAGTGATCTTGTTCTTTTAGTGCTAACCACTGAGGTCCTCTTAATTACAGCCAATGTCATCATATTAAAAAAGAAACAGCTGCTGACATATTGCCAGCTACAGGTCATTTTCAGAGTAGGGAAGAGACTACACATATAAAAAACAGCCAACGCTTGTGCTAGGAGAAGGGCTGGGCATGAAATTCAAACTAACTCATGAATAGTAGTTGAAGTGAAAGAAAAACCCTATTCATGATCTTCAGTAACAGAAATTTTCATTTTAACAGTTATTTTTAAGCAGAGAGTCAAGTGTGTGGGAGTGTAAAGCAGTCACATGACAGATGAGGTAATGACAGAAATGGTAGAGATGATAGTGTTCGAAATCTGAATCCTGAGGTTACCGTGGCTTTGTTCTTGGAGCACTAATAGTCGTACTACCAATGACCATTTCATATCTCAATACAACCTGGTTATATTCACTGAGCAGTTCTACTGATACAGAAAAATATATTCTTTATGGGCTTACAGCTCGTTATGAATCTTTTGGTACTATTTCCTTAGATTAGGTAATTCATATATGTAACTGTGAACACCTCAGGTATTGTAATTACAACTTAGCGTAGACTACGAAAGTTGAATTTAGATTCAACTAGATTGTCAGTCACACTTGGTGGCTTTTAAAATCCATTTCAAAATGTGATTTTGAGATTTAACAGTACAATTAAATTTATTTATTTATTAAATTTTACAAAATTTTTCAGGGATTTGTATTTATGAGTCTAGAAATTTTAATTAATTTCCCAGCATTTCTAAGCTCACATGCATATGTTTTGGATTAAAATAATTCCATTTAAGTTTAACTACTTGATTCTTTCTGCATACTATTCTTCATCATAAAACTATTACTTCAAGTGATATGGAACCAGCAAAATTGATCCTCAATACAAAATAATTTTCCCACCTTTTTCTGACATGTACTGTTTATCCACAGGCTCTTTTTCCAGTTTGTAAAATTATTTGTATTCTGAAGTACACATGATTAAAAGTGGTTCCTTAGAATTCCGTCTAGAGATTCAGTCTGGAGACAAGACCACAAGCAGGATGTGAGTGCCTTCTGGGAAAACCTAGAACAGTAGACTTCCTGGTATTTTCTTGAGCAATCCTTTCAACGTCCATAGCAATTTAGATCAAGTAAGAATTACAATATTTGACCCAATATATCCTGCTAGTTTCCTTTTTTATTTTTAATGAAAACAGAGAGTGAAACGGGTAGCCAGGGGTTTGCACCTCCTACATACACTGCACTTCTGCATGGGGATAGGAATTTCAGGGAATATTGATGGGTGCCTTACACAGTCCAAGAAAGATACTCCCTTGGCCAACCTTGAGGAAAAGGTAAGTATTCAAAAGTATTCAGGGAAAAGCTAGCAATAGGGATGATCTAATAGAGGAGTTCATTGTGGAAGCTCAGGCTGTTGTTTTCTAAACCAACACCCTTTTTTCAGTTTGGACACAAGTAATAATGGATGTCTTCTAAGTTAACTGTGAGTATCTAAATCTGTGTGGGCTAAAGTACAGCTCACAGGGTTTGTTGAAGCCAAGGTCAGCAGACGCTCCCAAAAATACTAAATGAAATTTTGGGTTTGGGTCCCAAAAGATTTACAAGGTTAGAAAGGTTTTTTGTACTGCTTTTTTTTTCTTAGAAGCTAATGAGTTCTTCAAAGATGAAAATTTGTTTATTCCCATTGGCAACTAATAACCCCAATGAAATAGATTCGTGTTTTCCATTGGGGTTTATACCATTTGCTCTAGCATTTATATTACTGGCTTGTACAAAGGAAAGAAATAGTAGCTTGAGCTCATAACATGTTGGGCAAAATATCAAGAAGATTAGGCCACATGGTAGAGCAAAGTCTGATGGAAAACATACATTTACTGCAGAGAAATAGTAATGCCAGAATCTAAGAAATTCTACTGCAAAACAGTATCTGCCTTGTATTGTGGTCTCTTACTCCCTCTCCCTCTGTAAGATTTTCTTAGCAGGAAAATGGGCCTTAGCAAAAAGAATCTGAATAGCAGATTACTTCAAAAAAATTAAGAGAGATAGTGTAGAAATAGAGGAAAGGAAAGATAGAAACAGAGAAAATCTCGACCAATTTTTATCAACAAAAATATTTCTCCTTTTCTGTTCCATAAAGTGATGGTTGCCACAAATGCTAAGCAAACTACAGATGTTGAAGGACACCATCAAATTTACTTTACAATGTTTATGATATTTATTATTATGACCTCATCTGAGATTGAGTCTAATAGTAATTATGCTCTGCAGCTGCTAGTCCTCTGACAGCCTCCTTCACTTCCATAGGGAATAAGGAAAATGCTCCCACTACATCACGTCCATGAAAAACAAGCTACATGTTAGACAAACTGTTCCTTCACACATTGCAAGGCTGCAGACTTCCTCTACCCTGTTCAGCAAACAGTCGTAACCAAAAACACAGCTGTTGTCTGCAAGGCTGAGCAACCCAACATCTGCCTCTTTCACCCTCACCAGAACTGCACTGATGGTACCCCTTTTTTCACAGTCATCACCCCAGGGAGGATGCTGCAGGGGAGGCTGCGTTCACAGTGACCATGGATGTGCAGGACACAGCCTTCACTTTCAACATTTTCTAAGCCGGCTTCAGCACCTGCGTGCTGCATAGCTCACCCTCACAAGTGCTGCTTCACCCCATACACCATCTTCTTAAATACATATTGGCACACTGGATCATATCCTGTTTCCTACTGACACAGAAACACGCTGGGGACAGTTAAGCTCATCCTAAAGCCTTAATGATTTGAATGTTTGCTTTGGATCTTATTCGTTCAAAGCTTGCAGCTCTGATAGTAGCAGTTAGTTATGGCTCTTCCACTGACTTGCCTTCCATTCTTGTTGTACCAAGATACACACAGAAGTGCATTTTTCTGCCCTAAAAGTAAGAAAGGTCACTAGTCTTTCTGCCTTTCAGATTGCACTGTGATGCAACTCTAAAAGTAGGGCTGACTCCCTATTGCAGGCTTTACCTCCCGAGTTCATTATCCAGTTGTAACAAAGTCACATTTTGTAGGTGGGATCATTTGCTGCATGGTTACCTCGGTGAAATATTTCCTGATCTTCGAAGATGCTGCCACAAGTACTGTCCCTGTTGTAACATCTCATCATTTTTCTTCATCTTAGGGTTCTTCTGACCACAGTCTCAGCAAAACACAAATGTCTCCCCAAATTGGTAAGATGCAGCCAGCTACTGAAATTTTAACCTTTCAAGCACTGTCTAAAGGGCGTCAGTACTCTCTTGTCAGCTCCTGAGTTCTTCCAACTTCCTTCTGGCTGTCACCTTCACAGCAGCCTTTCCCCTCCTCCACATCATTGCCCTACAGGACTGGTTTGTCTCCCACAGCTTCTTTTAACCAAGAAATTATTCCCTCACAACCATTTTCCCCGCCCAGTTCAAATCCTGTCCCTGGTCCTGTCCTCACCCCTATGTCTTCCTCAGCAACCTTGTCCCTATTATTTGTACTCAGCTGCAAGGGGGTCAGAGTAGGAAGGAAAACTCTTGTGTATATGGTACTGGAAAAGTGAGGCTGTGGTGAAGAAATAGCATGAATAATAAAACCACATGATATGCATATTGAAAAGATCCTTATATGTACAGATATTTGTATGAAGTTTTTCAACAGGGTTGTGTTCTCTTTCATACTTGCCAAAAACCAGGTGTTTGTCGTTCTTAGCAGCCAAACACTCCATAAGAGTATGAAAAGATGTTAAAAAAAAAAAAAAAAAAAAAAAAAAGAAAGAAAGAAAAGCCCTGCTGCAAAACAACTTCTTGCTTTTTTTCTCCATTTGGAAATGAAAAAAACATGTAAAACATGCTGCTATGAAACAAAACAATACATGCAAGGTCAATTTCAAGCATATATAAACTTTTTACAAGATGTGTATACAATATGGAAATGACTAATAACTAAGTCATTGTGTAGCTTTATTGTTAAGTAAGATTTACCAGACAAGCTAATCTAATTTTTCTGACATGAACAAAATAAACACCACCATAGCATAATATGTCCATTTGAGCTTTTACTATATGTTAAAGATTTGGTTTCTACTTTACTCAAAATGAATTAGAATTATCACACAATGCTAGACACCATGCTAAACCATAAACAACTTCCCTTCTTAATAAAACTTCACTTTTTGCTTATGTTTCTCTTACAAAATCATAGGATAAATCCCGGCCTATCAGCTGATTTCAGTGTGCTGAGTCACACCATGTCATAAGTAAGAACAGGATTTGACGTGTGCTTGGGGTAAAGAAACTGTAAACTAATTATGTAGAACTGCAACACAGCACAGAGCATGATGGGGAAGTGTAAAGCGTATGCAGCTCTCTAATAAGCCTCAGGACTTTCAAGCCCCTGTAAGCAAGTAGGTACCTGCCAGCCTAACATTCAAAAAGGGCTAGCTTGCGACAACAGCAAATGGGTTTATTCATGGGAACAGTCCCAAATGCAGTGAATGTAACAGGAATCTTTTAGTTCACTTGCACTCTGTCTTCATGATAATTTTATTGCTGTATACATTTTGAATTGTATGAATATTGAGTGATTAAGCTTCACCTTATCTGCAGGAGGTGGATTCCTCTGTGGACATCTCTCTTTCAGAAGCATCAGATTGAAACTCTTTACATTTGCATCACATTTGGATCTTCAAGTCTTAAAGAACCCCCAAAGATCCCAAAGCTCCCAGCCGAGCCATCTTGGAGTCTCATTTCACTTGCAAGCAGGATGAACCCAAGCCAAGTTCAAGCTACTAAAAATCCTTGTGAAAGGTGACTTCAGGGATCTTCCCAGAAGAACGGCAAACCTTACTTATCTGCCAGCTATCTGTCATAGAGTGCCACCACAAGCAGGAAATGACGGATGCTGAGCCCCATCCCTGTGCTGGGGTAGGTGATGAATCTGGCACATGGTGCTTCACATGCCCTTGTCCGTCTTTGTGCCTCTCTCATTATCTTCTGCTGTCTTTCTGTGCATCAACCTGCTTCACAATGCTGTATCATACTCCAGTTATCTGCTCCTTTGTCAGCTCTTCGGAGACACATAAAAATCCTGACCCATATTATACCCAGTCTCAGCTGTTAAGAAGAACTGTTCCCCTCTTCGTGCTTTAGGTACAAAACAAGATCTGGGACTTTCTGTGAACTGTATAGATTTAAAGACAAATTAGTGCTAACCGTGCTTAAGGTTCTTTACTTCAGCTCGATGTGAGGAATAGCCTGGAGTCTAGCAGCATGAACATGCAAGAGGAGGCTATCACAAACAACCCTCAGTGGATGCGCCTGGAACACAAACTTTAAACAGATTGCAGCACAAGCCTCCCACGGAGGAGTCAGCACATGTGACTCCTTAGTGTCAATAGCTGTGGGCTGGACAGACATTTAGAGATCGGTAAATTCAAAACATTTTGTGTATTTTAAATGTCGTGGGACACTCATTCAGGAAAGAGAGAGACTTCCCACAGTCCCTGGCAGGAAAGCAATTAAATAAACCAGAAGAGGTGGTCATATTATTTTTGAGCTGGACAATGCATACATATGTTTCCCTTTTGTGGAAGTCTGGCTAGAGAAATCATCTTCAAATTGAATTTCATGTGACAGTAGCTGTATTTTATTTTTAGATATGACGCTTTAGCGTCAATCCCGAACAAAAACCCAGTCTAATCATTTTTATCTGTTCCTCTTTTAAAAATTCCTGAATTTTGTTTTCCTAAGAAATTCGACTCCCTTGAAACATCTTCACTTTTTTTTTTGCAAATTGCAGGATTGATGTACAACCAGCTGCAGAGCAGCAACAAGGTCAAGTGACACATGAAAAGCGAGAACACTCAAAAGTTAAAGCTCATGTTCTCAACTATTCAGTTACTCCTAATCTGAACTATTCAGTTACTCCTGATCTCAAAAGGTGACAATACGGTTAGTATATTCCAAATATCTTTTAGTTTATAGATATAATAAACACCTTATATAAAAACGCATTCATTTGATATATTATGCCTGAAAAAGTTTACTTGGTCTTTAATAGTGATCTATTTGTCCCCGAAGGATTTTGTAATTGGGTTTTTGGGAGGTTTTTTGGTGGTTTTTTTTGGAAAGGTTTCCACAGTATTGTTAAGGGGAACATGCAGCATGGATACTTATCATGAATGTAACAAGTGAAATGCCATTACTGCAGTGTTTATAAGCTAGTTGCATTTCATGAAAGAGCCATACAGAGTGGAAACAACTGAGAATACAACTTCTAACTGAGAAGCAAGACAAGATTTCTTAATAAAGAAGCTTTCATTTTGGGAATAGCCACATCTCATAACAAAAAGACACGAACACATATTGTGGTTCCCCAGCTGTCAGGGAAGACGAGTGCAGAAGCAGAACAAACCAATTCAGTCCAGACAGTCCAAGACAAAGCAATACCAAAACACAGTAGTAGCACAACTGAATTTTTTAAGTCAGATTTTTATGAGGCATAACATTGCTAATAGTTGCGGGAAAGCTACTCTGAGGAGCAGTATTTACCAACAGTTTAGGTGGGTTATTATGGACACAGGTCTGTTGGTGATGTTGTGCTAATGTAGCAGACGTTCAGACTCTGCTGAACACAAATAATATGGCATATTATGTGTAGTTAAGGCAAGGTGTTTGAATACAGAGCACTGTGTAAAGCATATCAGGTACTTTTGATATGTCTGTGATGTGTCTCGGTGGCTTGGATCTGTGGATTCCTCCTCAAGCACAGACACTACTTTTGCTACAGATCTTTAAGGGATCTCTTTGCTTTGGTAGAGGCATTAGTCCTAACCTGCTATCAGTGTTATTTAAGACATTCTTGTACAAATTGGCAGGTTCCCATTGCTCCTTCTCTTCGTTTTTGCAGGATGCTGGAATAATGCATCCTACCTCTCCTCAGTTTCTGTCTGTCAAACTTCGGGGACTCCACTACAAGCTCTTACTGTTGTTTTCACTGTAGGAGATATAGTATCTTCTTCTGTGTGGGAAGGACCTTCGGATATGGTACTATGTTGATTGTTTTGTTTGACCTTTTTTGTTTCTTTATACTTCTGCCATTCCTCATTTCCTCTGGTATCAGTTTTAAATATTACAGGCTCATTGCATCCATTTTTCTATTAAATATGACAGATGTACTTGGTTGATGACAAAAGATAATTTCATAGTGCGAAGTATGAATGACTCCACATGATTTTTCTAAAGATACTTTGCTACTCTGAGATACTTCTACTGTGGGATCAGGATGAGTGATTTTATACCTAACCCCAAACTTCACTACCTGAAGGTACTCTCATTGACCTGTGCATTATACCTGGCTGCTATGTGACATATACCACGTCTTGAAAAATAGAGTGCAAAATCATCTCTGTTTTCTAGCAAACTTACCTTTGGAAAATTAGGTTTATGGGCTTTGGGGGAAGCTTTAGGGCCTGTAGGTTTACTGTGGGTGTAGATTTGCTTTGGATATGACTTCCAGCTACCCTCATTTTTTGTCTGCTTAGCTTTGGCACTTGTCAGTTTTTGCTCAGTCTGCAAAACCAGATTATTTTGTTTGATTTTCCTTTCATTTATGGTATATGCAGGAAACTCTGGAAGTTTCTTTGAAATATTTTACCAAATATTATTTATGGATAATCTAGAAATCTCTCTCTGTTCCTGTTTTTGACCAGCCTATCTCAGCCTTACAAAGGCCCGAGCCAGGCTAGAATTACACTCTGTAACTGAGTTGCAGGTGCAGAATCAGATTCTTACATAATTTTACTTGTCTCTCATATTTTAATACACATCTTCTTCCTTTCCTATAGAAGGCAGTGTTAGTACATAATGTAAATACCTACCTACATCTTCCTGTTACACTGGAGAACTACTTAACACAATAAATGTTTTAGTACAAGACACTTAAAAAATTAAAGCCACTGTCTGAAAATCGTAGTTGTACTGATACCCATATATTTGTATGTACAGAATGAAGTACTCCTCAGCAATCCGATTTTGCAGGTCTGCATCCTCCAATATCTCATTCCAGTGGCCTTGCATCTACACATAAGAAGCCTCCACAGCAAGTAAGATTATCCTCCAAAGTAGGAAGTTTTTAAAAAATCATAGCAACGTCTCTGAGTATAGAGTATATTTTCTAAGAATATATATCCATTATTT
Source organism: Cariama cristata (assembly GCF_000690535.1). NCBI lineage: Eukaryota > Metazoa > Chordata > Aves > Cariamiformes > Cariamidae > Cariama > Cariama cristata. Next base: position 32,963 of record NW_009603222.1, read on the forward strand.
GCAAATCAATCTTAATCTAAAACATGTAATTTTAACAAAGTAGCATTTATGGTAATTTTGAGGGGATCTCAATTATTTCAAAAGAGAGAGAAATACCAGATAAACTCTTTTGCAATCTAACTTCCCCCAAATTTCCAACATTATGTCTAGCCATAGTTAAAAAGCAACAGAATTTTGTAGCTTACTATTGAAAAAATGATGATTTGATTAAGTTAATTCTAAATCATTTAGGTAACAGATATCATGACTTCTGTATGGAAACAAGGCGTAACTCATCTTGTTCTTAGATGGGGCTCTGGCTATGCTTGTAGAAAATACTCATTTTAGAGATACATAGCTAAGCTGCCTGGGCAACCTAAAATCTTTGCTGCAATTATGACTGTGTTTACATGGGTTTTATCTAGCAAATAATCTTATTCTTTTGCACTTTCAATCAATATAAGACATGCCACATTAGCATGGCATCATTCCTAAAACAATATACAGTGCTTCACAGCAGAGCTTATTAGCTCGGGCTCTGTGATATTTTAATGGCAGTTAAATGGCTCTTGTTGGCTCAGGCTCTGGGAAGAGCTTGCTCATGTCTGCTGTAGCACACCATTTAGTAATACCTCATGTAGCAAACATATTAATTAATGTAACTGACTGTGTGGGTGGTCTTTTTTATTTTATTTTTGAGATGAGAAAGAGATTGGAATGACAGGTAGCAGAGTATTTTGCCTGCTCTTTTGCCTGAATTCTGAGTAACCTGGACTTTTAATAATTTTTTAAGATAATTGCAGATCCTGACTTTTGTTCATGTTTAAACTAATATGTCTTTTGTTAGTGTCTGAACAATAAATCTTCTCTGTTCCAAAATCCTCACTCTAACTTCTATGTGTATCTTTGCAGTTGCAGTTCTTGTCCCTGGAGACCCTCACTGTTGCTGCCTCTCAGATTGACTTCCTAGGGGGTCCAAGCTGAAATGGTCCAAGAAAACCAATCTGTTTAACTCCGCACTGAAGGACCTCTCATAAAATTGATTATTTCATGGTAGGTGGAAAGCCTACAGACATAGGTCAGCAACTGCTTGAACAATAGTCAATCAAGTTCATTAAGCTAATGGCCCTTGAGCCTTTCCCTGAGTTGTACTGTCATCACATTTACAAGTCCCTTTCAAGCTGTTTTTTACGTATATCAGAAAATCTTATCTTTTCTGTTCATTAATTTTCCAATGTATCTTTTTCCTCTGTCTTCATTACAAAAAAATTCTCTTTGTTTCCATGTTTGGGTATGTTTCTTCACATCACATGGCTTCATCTAGAAGTTGTGGCAGTTTTATACCAAAAGAGAGGGAAAAATAGTAAGTTTCTAAATCAGGTTGTTTTATGGAAAAGACTGGCGTGTTTCCATGCTGGTAGTTCTAAAATTATGAAGTGGTAATTACAAATTAAATTCACTTGCATTCAGAGAACCTTATTTAAATTCTTCCTAAATTTAACAGATGTGCTTAAAAGGTGCAGAATGTGATCACTCAAGCCTCTGCACTGGTGTTTAATTTAAACGTACACAGTGGAACCTCTGGAGGAATTACCCAATTCTGATTTCTAATAATTTTTTCCTTTAGTTGAGATACTTTGTGTCCAATTTTCTGTCTTCTAGTCAGGAGAGCTTGGATTACAAAAGAAAATGTGAACAGCCAACTACTCTCAGTGTGCCATATTGTGATTTGAACATGAGAAGTTGGGGTGACCTTGCCATTATACGAAAAGAATATACAAAGTTATTTAAGCTGTGAACCTAGCTGTAGTCGAAGATTGTCCACCAGATACTCAGGACTCATATTCTAATTAAAAAATAAGTTTCCAGGAATCTGTTCCTTCATGCCTCTATCGCACTCATCTGTCATTTGCTAAGTCTCTGAAATATTCCAGACTGCACCTTGTCCCTGTTTTCTGTTTCTGTTTTATTACTTTTCTACTGGCAGCTTTCATATACCACATGACATTTTGTACTTCATTGAAAAGTCAGGGTGTTTTAAAAATACAGTTTCCTGGATTGTACCATCCTTATTACTTTAAATTAGACCTTACAGAGCTGCTCTTCAAGTTAAATCATACAGCAATTCATAGCCCAAGTTTTTTAAAAAATCCCCTCAATTAGTCTGGTAAAAGGAAGGATTCTCCTGTAAAACTATGTATAACAAGGGCAGTAAAACTGTGGAAAGTGCCTGCAGTAGCGCAGTTACTTCCTACTTCAGTTTGCAAGTCAACATTTTGCAAAATGAAAGAAAACAGAGCTCACACATTATAAAGTAGCCTCATTGTGACACAAATGAGAATTCAACAAACAAAATATCTATACTTGAATTTTGGTGGGGTTTTTTTAATATATAGTATTGAAAACGTGGCCAGTAGAAAGAATGAAATAAAATCCTTCAAAGGATGATTCAAAGCAGGGATATCCCTTTACATTTATTAGAAAGGGAGCTTCCAAGTGTAAGTTTGGCTAAAAGTGGGTGCTGGGATAAAATTAAGGCTTGCCATCAGTACGAGATGGTTTTGACAGTCATAGGTCTGTTCTTTCAGGCTGTACTAAAATGTCACATTCTCATAACCTTACAAAGTTTTGTTGCTTTTATGAACAGAGGAGTGGTCATTTACTCAGTTTGGAGCAGAATTTAGTCTCAAAAACCTCTGTATTAGAAAAAGCTAATACGGATTTTAGCACTGAGATTAAGAACTATTATTTCATTTCTTTCTATGAATTTGTTTCTCCTACAAAGTATTTCTCACAATTTAAATCATGCTTCTTAACAGATAATTTTAATAAAACTTTTCATATTTTGAGCTAAAAAATTTTAAACATACTTGCAAAAATATGTTAAAAAATTATTGCTTGCTCAAATCTTTTATTTTTGTGCCTCAGGCTCAGAAAATAAATGCAGTAAATACATTTAAAATGCATCAGTTTATAAAACTGAAAACCTTCAAATTCATCATGCAGCTATAGATTTTCAATTTTTATATATGTATTTTTAATGTACACTCCCTTTTCAATTTTGAGGATTAAAAAGAACAAATATTATGGACCCTTTGGGGGAGATTCATGTAAACAAAAGGTAAACTGAAATCGCATATGTCAGTTTAAGTCATCCAGTATGAAATGAAAGAAATTATGGTATTATACAGCATTATCTTCTTGTTTTATTCTGCAGTCTCATATTGGCAAATTCTGAAATACAATTCTGTATAAAGCCATATTATAGAAGGGTATGCACAAAATCAAGCAATCTATGCTAAAAAAGTAATGCGAGATTTAAAATTACTTGATCACAGAGACACTGCAAAGATGGGGAATCTCATTTGGCTTGAACGAGACCTTAGCAGTCAGCTCAAATTTGGGAGCAGAGACAGAGAAGATACCAACACGGAAGAACAAAGTTAGGTGTAGTTGGATAACAAGTTAATATAATGAATTAGAATAATTTAAGAAATATTTTGAAAAACATCATTTTAAAGTTGATTAGAAAGTCAGTCTAAGTAGAAAGCTACAGAATGGTCTCAAAGATGAAGCTGATATAGTGATATTTACTGGATAGACAGAACTGTCTCACTGTGATACTTCAGTCCCCCCAAAGTTGGGAGAGTAAGGATTTATAAAGACTAGAGAGAGGGAATAGCAAAAGTCCAGATAAGAAGTGATTAACCTGTGACTAAGGATTTCAGCAAATGAAAGGTCGTTATAAGACCAAATGCATGCAATGTTTCACAGGTGGAAAATTTGCAGAAAAAAAAAAAAGATAAAAAGGTTTCTTGAAAGACCAAGATTATGTTGAAGGCTTTCTTTTATCTAAATATGAAAACTAAGAATGAAGACAGTTAGGTATTTTAGGACTATGTTGTGTAAGCAGGAGAGCTTAAAGAAAATTATTACGGAATATTCAAGTTTCTTGTATGACAGAGCTACTTTTCTCTGCTTTTATGTTCATACCTCATATGAAATGGTTAAGTTTTCCTTAAAGAACACCATTGTGTCTGGTTGTCCATGAAAAAAGACTACAAAGTGAGAAAATAATGACTTCTACACAACCACAATTCTCTTAATTAGGTGTGTTTTTTTTTTAAAAGGACAGAGTATGCAACATTCACTCTCAAATTGTGATATGCAACTGTTATAATTTGCAGAAACTCTGAATCTTCAACCTCAAAACCATTATTCAGAAATGTAAGATTTGAGTGCTGTACCAGCTAAATAACATTTAGCTTTAGATTTTCTTTACAAAATACAAGAAAATATTCTGCCAGCCTCATACATATCTGTGTAATAGAGTATTGAAGAAGAAATAATATTATTTAGGCTGAATTCCACTTGCAGAACTACACTGGACTTCTCTGAAATTGTACAAAAATTACAGGAATCATTTAAAAATGCTGAAATGCTATACTTTTTCAGTTCTGATGAATGAATGTATTTTATGCAAGTCCAGTAAGTCTGTACAGCAATAACAAAAAGAAAATCAAATAAATAACATAATCAGAATTGTGTAATCTTCACAATTTGCAATAACAAGGTAAAGATGAACAGCAGACAACTGACTGGTTATAAGGTTAATCCCTTTTTTTGACAAAATGATAGGATTCTACAGGGAAAAGTATTCAGTGGCAGGGAAGTGACATTAGAAAAATGTTGAAATTGTATAATGAAATCTAAATTCATGAAGTTAACAAACCAGTAAAACCGAGTGATTTAGAAAAGAAAAACCACATTATCTGAATAGTTGAAATAAGTAGTCATAGGACTACTTGGAAATGCTTGTTTTGTTAAAAAGATGTACAAACCTACAATCTGATGTACATCAATATATTTGCTGGTCAGTTTATACAGATTTTTTAAACAGACACTAGTACTAGCTAGTACTCAAAAAATGCATACCTCAATTAGTCTATCAGAATTACCTTTGATATAGATGGGAGCTTTTCTTGAACGAACTGTAATTTTAACCATCTCAGTCAGCAGGCAAACAGAAAATATATACTAGCACATACATGCCTGTGTACAGGCATATACAACGGCATGCAGGATCAGGTCCTTGGACTGTAAGATCTTTGAGGCTGAGAAGTTATTTTCCTGTGCCTGTTGGCAGGATCTAACTGCTAATGCCATTTAATAATAAAAGAAATGGAGATGGTAGATTATAGCTTCCCCATACAGTTTTCAATATTTTACTCTTTAATCTACCATATGACTTTTTGTTATCATTATCATTACTATTGTCAGAGAGTAATGAGATTTCTGAACTAGTACCCCATTCAAAAAATGAAGATGCATATCCATCAGTTCTGCTGGTAGGAGCCCATGAAAGCCATGCTGCCTTGGCTGTGGGTGAGCTGCCACGGTGGGGAAGCTGGACAGTTTCTTGAACGTGGCCCTTAATAGAAGACCCATGAGCACTCAAGAGTTGTATATAGTGGTGTATGAAATCCTAAGTTTTCCACTGTATTTTCAGCTAGTATTTATTTTCTTTTTATTTAATGAAATAATTATAAAGTGAAAAAGAAACAAAATCTAAAATGTAAGTTGCTGGTGACTTGTAACTACTGCTACGATAATTCTATCCAGCCATTTTTGGTATCACCTTTGAAACAGCAATATTAACCCAGCATATCAGTTCTTGTATAAACCACCATGTGGACTCTGATAATACATGGTTTATTTTAACTTGGTTGTTTTAATTGGCAGTATTATTCATTGTGTTCAATGAGGTAAAATTTGCCTTTGACACTAAATCCTAATCACACACAGTACTATATATATTTCATATTTTGAAACAAGAAGAAAAATCCTAACAGTATCATATTATGTGAAACTCTTTGCTTGCTGTCACATTATCATCTTGCCTTTCTGTCAGCTGAATTGACTGACACTGTTCGGATAGGGTTGTATCCGAGAAACCTCAGTTCAAGGCATGGTACTCTGCTATACTGCAGTGAAAGACAGAGTGACTGCAATGTCAAGTGACTTTTATGTAATAATTATGCCAATGGCATGAGCAAATCAGATTGAAACATTCCTATTGTCATACATAAGCCAGGCAGACCTCATAACAAATGTTCCCTCACCCTCTGCCTCAGCATTCAGCTCCAGAACAACTCTCACTGGTCTGTGAGTAAAGGCTGCAGCAAGAGGTGTTTTCAGCATCCTCAGCAGTCCGCAGCCAATTACGGAGCCAGTACTTCTGACTTTGGCTACACGTTGAATAAAGTACTGCATGGTCCCTGGGTGATACCAGTATGACTCTACATCCTAGTAAATTCAGTGAAGCTATTAAGCACTCAGCTCCTTGCAGAATATGGCCCCGCATCTCTTTAAAACAACATGATTTAATAAAAACACTTGGTGACAACTGCCCAAAGAATTTTTACTTCAACAAGCACCTTGACTACCTGAAGTTGAAGTTGCCAGTACAAAATGCACTACATTTTAGTTTATGAATAAACATTAGGAGGAGCTGCCAATTTTAAAAAAAAAGGTCCTGGTGAAGCTCTCTCCCCTTTCCTCTCCTTCCTGCCATCCTCTCAGTGTCACTGTCATCAGTCTACCTTTTGCCCTGCTGTTTTATATGCCATGTGATAACCGTGATAACAAGTTAGAGCTCTACCCAGTCCTTCTTGGCTCATGATCATAGAAAACCTCTGTGAAGGGAGGGGAAAATTACTTCCAAAAATTAGCATTACCACTTTACAGACACTCTGAGCAAAACCACGAGCCAGGACCCACAGGCCACTGAAAGGCATTGCAAAGTGAAAATTCGGGTGATTGTCTTCTGCATGATTTTAAGTAAAACATTTATTTCCTTTGATGTGGTCGTTGAGCTGCTATTTTGTTTACACAAGATTCTTTGAAGTGCTCCCTGCTAGCCTCTCTATTTTTTTAATCTTAGTTCAGTTTCAGCTTTGTTCATTAAAAAACCATCAGTGAACTATTGTGTTTGAATTCTGACTTAAACAGGCCACTTGGGGGTACTGTGCTGTAAAGCCAACAGAGCAAGCAACATAAAAAGGCAGACATAATCTCATTCACAGCCTAAATTTGCAGAAAGACACCTGGAACATAAATGTGTCTGGATAGGATTCAGATTTTTGTGATTAATTGCCAGCTGTTGTCTGTAAGATATAGAACTGCACTATGAAACCAGGAGAAAGTGTTCCTTGGGGCCTCCACTGCTTGCCTTCAGATGTACTGGGGCGGGAAGGAACACAGTGAAACTCATAAGCAGAAGTAGATCTTTCTACAGAAAAAAGAGTGCAATATTGTAACACTATTTATTTGTGCTCTGGTCGTGGCTATTCTCAATTAAGGGTTTATGCAAGGTTGCGACCTGGCTTAGCTGCCTGTGTTTTTCCAGAGCTTCCTTTTAGAAAGTATGCCTTACCTAAGCATAAATTCAATTAAGAATCACAAGCTGTGTTTTTTAAGCATATAAATGTGGTAAATGTCTGCTGAGCAGCAACTTATGGAGTATTGTCAGCAAAAACAATAACTTGCTTAAACTATCAATTAAAAAATAATGTAAAAAATAACAGATAGTAACTGGCAATATTAAAGCAGTAACAAACTTTGATACCTTGTTTTGATGAATTGAATAAACATAGAAATAGCAAAACTGCTTAATATTTTACAGATCTATATTGCTTCTCATGTGAAGGTACCAACTTAATACGGTGGCAAAATAGATAACTATGAGATTTAAGAATTATCCAATTTCTTAGATGTATTTAAAAAAGCTGATACATCACTCAAGAGAGTAAATCCTAGGAATACTTGAAGAACAGATCTATGATTTTCTATTGAAGTTTTTATGAAATAATTTTTTTAAAAAAGAGTGTTTCTCTGATCATGCATTTACAGAAACTAAAGAGTACAGATTTCAAAAGCAACCAGATGATTTAAGAAAATAAATCCTATTTCTAGCAGTGACTTACTTATCTAAGAGACTGGGATATAAGTTCCTAACTAGTAATGTCTTGAAAATGGGCATTCCATTTTGATACTTTTCAATATTTTAGACAGTAGTTGCAACTGTGTAATGTGCTGAGTACTATCCCTTTTGAAAACAAACTCATACTCACTTGAATTAAATACTTAACACTTTTTCATATGCAGAGCTTCAGAAGCTGTGTAATAATAATCATGCACTCCATTAACTTGCAATTTTCTTTAATGTGATGTAAGAACACAAAACTGGAAAGATCCTCTTGGAATATAAAGTCTAGTACCTTTTTACTGCAAATTGTCTTCTCACACCTTCTGTTCCATAAACACATAAAATTCCACAAAATTAACTTGTCCTGTTTTATCCTCCTAGGAAAGTTCCTCCAAAATCTTATTCCTTGAATTCTTAGAAATCTAATTTCCAGTCTGTGTTTACTCATAACTAGTTGCCTTTTACTTGGTTTTCCTGCATGTATCCCTTCGCCTCATTAGTCTTCCTGATATATTGATAGAGGTCAATAGCTGGGTTTTTTAAAGTCACATTGGATGTGTGAAAGATGTTTTAGAAACATCTTTAGAATGATGTTAAACTTCAAAAAGATGTTTAAAGGGCAGCTACTGCAGATACTGAAGCTTTGAAAACTACCGTAGTTTCAGCTTTATGAACTGTACCTAATTAGAATCAACACCAGTTTGCAAGTGCAGGCAAAAAGAAGAGATTCCTCTGCTAAATCACTAAGTAGACCATTCTAATAAATCCTTTCGATCTAAAAAATTCAAAGGACAAGTTTTTCAATGGTTTTCAATGACTTGTCTTTTCTGTTTATTTTATTAGTTATTGCTGGATTCTGTGATTTGGAGCAAATTTGTCTTCACTGAGTTACTTCTTCATTAACCTGTTGTCTACAAACATGTGTTTTCTGGGTTCTGCTCTTTTTTTCTGTACACACATCCAGAGTTCTTCCCACAGCTCCTTTACTGTTTTCATTTAATTATGAAACTTAATTTACGCTCTGAGATTATGAATACATTAAAATCTTACTTTTTACTTTTTGCAAAACCAGATTTTTATCCTATAGCAGCTTTAACATATAAAGGTTGGGGTTTTTTTTATCAGTTGGTGGTTGGCTGAAGGAATGGCTTCCACCAAGTCTCTAGGGAAAAATCCCAGGTCTACAGAAAATCTCAAAATGGATTGCCCTTCCTATTTTCTGAATCCTAAGAGCACACAGCTAGAGAAAACTAGATTTATTTTTTCTTTATTTCCTTTTTTCATATGAAAGCCTTTGTTGTTGTTGTTGTTTTTTTTTTTTCCAAAATTGTACCCATCCATTCTGTCAGTAATATATGATATGGCCATGCCATGTCAATTCTATAACCCTCTGTATCTGAACTAAAAGTGCTTCAAGAATCTTCATAATCACTTGTGCATCTCACAGTTTCAAGTAAACTGGGGAAAAAGAAACAGACCAAGCTGCTCAGAGCTAATTTTTCTCTTCATCACAGAACTTTTAAAAGCTATTTGCAAAAGAAGTCTTATCACTTAATGATTTTATTAAATGTCATTAATATTGTTAGACAGTAGATGTTTCAGTAGATTTGAAATGCCTGTACACCAACACGTGCAGCATGGGGAATAAAGAGGAAGAATTAGAGGTCTATGTGAGGTCACAGGGCCATGATCTCATTGCAATTACAGAGACATGGTGGGATAGCTCGAATGACTGGAATGCTGTCATGGATGGCTACGTACTTTTTAGGAAGGACAGGCCAGGAAGGCGAGGTGGTGGAGTTGCTCTCTACGTAAGGGAACAACTGGACTGTATCAAGCTCTGCCTAGGGGCAGAGGAAGAATGAGTTGAGAGTTTATGGGTGAGAATTAAGGGGCAGGCTAATGTGAGTGACACTGTTGTGGGTGTTTACTACAGGCCACCTGAGCAGGATGAGGAAGTCGATGAGGCCTTCTACAGACAGCTGAAAGCAGCTTCACGATCACAGACCCTGATTCTCATGGGGGACTTCAACCACCCTGATACCTGCTGGAAAGACAACACAGGCAGGCATACACAGTCCAAGAGGTTCCTGCAGAGCACTGGTGATAACTTCTTCACACAAGTGGTGGAGGGGCCAACGAGGAGAGGTGTTCACTGGACCTTGTACTAACAAAGCAGGACAGGTTGGGGATGTGGAGGTTGGGGGCAGCCTTGGCTACAGTGACCATGAGATGGTGGAGTTCAGGATCCTGCATGGAGGAAGCAGGGCAAATAGTAGGACTACTGCCCTGGAGTTCAGGAGAGCTAACTTTCACCTCTCCTCGCACCTACTTGGAAGGATCCTATGCGTTAGGGTTCTGGAAGGCAGGGGGTCCAAGAGAGCTGGTTAGTATTCAAGCACCACTTCCTCCAAGCTCAAGATCAGTGCATCCCTATGAACAAGAAATCAAGCAAAGCTGGCAGGAGACCTGCATGGATGAGCAAGGAGCTTCTGGCAAAACTGAAATGGAAGAAGGAAGTTTATGGAATGTGGAAAAAAGCACAGGCTACTTGGGACAAATATTGGAACGTTCTCAGAGTGTGCAGGAATGTGACAAGGAAGACTAAGGTCCACTTGGAATTGAGTTTGGCAAGGGATGTCAAAGACAACAAGAAGGGCTTCTACAGATACATCAGCAACAAAAGGAAGGCTGGGGAAAATGTGGGCCCCCTTTTGAACAAGACAGGTGCCCTGGTGACAGAGTGTACAGAGAAGATGGAGTTACTGAATGCCTTCTTTGCTTCAGTTTTTACAGCCAAGGTGGGTCCTCAGGAATCCAAAACCCTGGAAACAAAAGAAGCCTGGAGAAAGGGAGACTTTCCCTTGGTCAAGGAAGATCAGGTTAGAGACCATTTAAGCAACCTGGACACCCACAAGTCCATGGGGTGCACCCACAAGGGCTAAAGTAGCTGGCAGATGTTACTGCTGAGCCACTCTCCATCATGGAGGACAGGTCATGGAGAACAGGACAGGTGCCTGAGGACTGGAGGAAAGCTAATGTCACTCCAGTCTTCAAAAAGGGGAAGAAGGAGGACCCAGAATTACAGGCCAGTCAGCCTCCTCTCCATCCCTGGAAAAGTGATGGAGTAGCTCATTCTGCTTCACCAAGGAGAACTCATGCTTGACCAATCTTCTGCAATGGCATGACTGGCTGAGGGGATGAGGGGAGAGTAGTGATGTTGTCTATCTTGACTTCAGCAAGGCTTTTGGCACTGTCTCCCATAACATGCTCATAGGTAAGCTCAAGAAGTGTGGGCTAGATGGGTGGACAGTGAAGTGGATTGAGAGGTGGCTGAATGGCAGAGCCCAGAGGGTCGTGCTCAGTGGTAGAGAGTCTAGCTGGACACCTGTGTTTAGCAGTGTTCCCCAGGGGTCCAGTCTGGGTCTGGTCTTGTTTAACCTATTCATCAATGACCTGGATGAAGGGACAGAGTGTACCCTCACCAAGTTCGCTGTTGATCCAAAACTGGAAGGAGCAGCTGATACATCAGAAGGCTGCACTGCCATTCAGTGAGACCTGGACAGGCTAGAGAGTTCGACAGAGAGGAAGCTGCTGAAGTTCAACAAGGGCAAGCGTAGAGCCCTGTACCTAGGGAGGAATAACCCCATGCACCAGTACAGACTGGGGATTGACCTGCTGGAAAGCAGTCCAGTGGAGAAGGACCTGGGAGTCCTGGTGGACAACAAGTCGACCATGAGCTAGCAATGTGCCCTCATGGCCAAGAAGGCCAGTGGTATCTTGGGATGCATCAGGAAGAGTGTGGCCTGCAGGTCAAGGAGGGTTATCGTCCCCCTCTACTCTGCCCTGGTGAGGCCACATCTGGAGTACTGTGTCCAGTTCTGGGCTCCCCAGTTCAAGAAAGACAAGGAACTACTGGAGAGAGTCCAGCCGAGGGCAACAAGATCAGGGGACTGAAGCATTTCTTTTAGGAAGAAAGACTGGGAGACCTGGGTCTGTTCAGCCTGGAAAAGAGAAGACTGAGAGGGAATCTTATCAATCTTGATAAATACTTCAAGGGTGGATGTCAAGAGGGTGCAGTCAGACTCTTTTCAGTGGTGCCCAGTGACAGGTTAAGGAGAAATGGGCATAAACTGAAATGCAAGAAGTTTCATCTTAATATGAGGGGGAGAGAGGGAGAGGGAGGGGAGGGGAGAGAGAGATCCATAGAATCATTTGGGCTGGAAGG
>NW_009603223.1:0-20768 GCF_000690535.1 Cariama cristata
TCCGCCCCCCCCCATTTGAAGCACACGATGTGGTACCCACAACCGGCCGTACCCACCGGAGTTTGAGCATAAACTACTCATAGATGGATAGTTCCACAGGCTATCCGAGCTGGCGGTTCTTCCTCTCCCTCCTCCGGACCGACAGAAATTGGCTGTAATCTATTGAAAGAGAAAGTCGGAAAGCCGCTCATTTGGGTGAGGGGGTGGGGGACTGGAGAGTCGCTGCAGGAAGGATATAAATAGATTTTTTGGAAGAAAGCGAGCGTTTTGGAAGTTAACGTTTGGGGATATTTACTAACGCATTCGGCTGTCTTGCATACCGTGATAACCCTGAAGCGCTGTCCCCCTCCACACAGCCATGCAAAATCTTGCCGAGATGTATTTTAAGAGGCTGTCATCTCCGTTATGAAATGCTGAGGTTTGTTGACACAAAATTGGGGAAAAAAAAAAAAATCCAGACGATTCAAAGTAAGGACACGGTGTCAGCCTTTACAGTCTGCGTTTCTGAAGGTGGGGGAAAGATTTCAATGACATAGAGTTAATAATAGCAGTGTTGCCCTTAACTTTGTGCTGCCCCAGTGGATGTGCACTGCTTTATGTCACAATTTTCTTGTCATTTTTGATTTGCTTAGGAATATAAATACCTTATATTTATATAGATGTCATAGGAAGTATTTTTGAAAGCCTTTTAGATTAGTGTCTTTGATCCCAAAGTACATTTTTACAGGCATGTAGTCAGGCCTTCTGAAAAGGCGGTTTCAGCAGAAGAAACGGTGTTGTTTATTTGGGCGAGCTGTAGCTTACTGTGTTAATATCTGGCTTCACCGAAGGCACCGTTGTTTTGCACTCCCTTCTTTATTCAGACATACCTCTCATTCAGGCAGATTCTTTCTGGATTCTTTTGGGTCGTGTATCCGTATTTCTAAATATCTTTGACCTTTGGGAGCCGATGGGTTCCCTTTTCTTGCTGTCACGTAAATACAGAATTTTTTCAGAATAAGACCCTGAGAAATGTCTACCTACAGGGGGAGGAGAGGAAAGGGAGTGTGCCGGTTCTCGTCCGAGTACCACAGCCTTATGGCCTGATCCAGTGTTGCTCTCACGTGAATAATCCTTACTTCCATGAGAATTCCTATAGAAGCGAAAGGGATTACGTACGTGGTGAAGCGCAGATAAAGTTTGTGGGATGTTTTTGATATTTCAGCAGCTTTTCAGGGGTTGTAAGTTGTTGCTTTCTCCTCTTAAATCCAGAACGCAGAATCGTATTATACAATAAATCTTTTCTGGGTACCAGTTTACAAGTCAGAACTGTGTTTTCTTTCGAACTGCAGAAAGTTTTATAAGAAGGATCCTATACCAGGAGAGATATACTTAAGAGAGGCGTATAACTTGGAAATAATGCATTGGCCTGCCCTTGCCCAGACTGATTATTATCTATATTGTTCTAATAAACTGTGCCAGCTTTTTAGCTAAAGCAAGTTTATTCCAGACAGTTTGGTGGTGTTTACTAGGGTAGATTTCGTTAGCTCTGTGCTCTCTTATCAGCGGTCTTGTCAGAATGGGCCTGATCCTGTACTGCGAGAGGCAAGATGAGTAAAAACCAAGCCCACTGGCAAAGATTCATAAGTTCTTGCAAATACGAAGGAATGGTCCTGAAAAGGCCACTAATTCTGTGTGTGGGAATTAATGCGGTCTGGCTGCATCCGGAGAAGCGATGCAGAAGGGACGCAAGACCTCAGCCTGACCTGATATCTTCTTGCTCGTGTGTTTTTTTTTTTTTTTTTTTTTTTTCCCTCCCTATGACCTGTTTTGTGAACCCAGGGAAGAGAAGAGTCACGAATGGGTATCTGATGATGATGCACAATTGCTGGGCAGTAGGTTAATGCTGTAACATGTGGGCTGAAATGCCTTGCGAGCTCTGCCCTAGGGCTGCCGTGATTGTTTGTGGGGAAGAAAATATTTAATGGGAGTAAAGAGTGCCATGGTAGCTGGCACCAAGGCTTGAACAACGCTCCATAGTTGGCTGTTCCCCCCTCAGTAGTTACCTGTTTGCACCCTTCTTGTTTTTAAGTCGGTCAGAAGCTGAGTTGAGCTGATGAGATGGGCTGCTAAAGTCTTCCCATTACGAGCCAATTTTCTCCTACTTTGGACAATGCACGCTTGTGAATGATTCAGAGCATTGATTAGAAACGTTGTTTGTCTTTGGAGGTTTTCTCTCTAAATCACTTCAGTCATCTTTCTCTACAGGACTCTCAAAAATGAGACTGCTTTTTTAAGCAGCCCCAGAACTGTTTCATTATGACAGGCACCAGACTGAATGATTAGGACATTTTGCCTAAGGGAGGGAGGGGGGGAGAAAGTAAAAAATAAATATTATTTTCTTTTTATTTTTTAATTACAGTTGTATTAATTATCATCAGTGCTTGTGTGTGTTGATTCTTGGTTCCATCCCCGATAAATCGCTGGTGTTCCACATTATCTCTCTCCTCCCGGGTAGCATGGTTTTAATCATCTTACGCTGAGCTAAGGAAGGCTCGGCTCAGCCAGTTGTCCAAAGAGGAATTTCTCATTGAGATTTAAAAAGCAAAATCCCAGATTGGAACAAACCCATTGGGGCGGGCATGTTAGGTGATGTCCACTGACTGACAAGGCTCCTTTTAGGAATGATCACGTACAAGAACATGCATCTGTGTGGTCAACGGGATTAATGGCTGTGGAAAGAAAGGCTGTTGGTTGCAGTTAATTTTTCTTTTAAATAGTACACAGAGGGATTCCTGTGGCAGCACGGTAACAACCTCGGCTTGCATTTCTGAGACATTTGGTATTAGATGATTGAAAGCCTGGTCAATCAGGGGAGTCCTGCACCTGTATTGCCGTCGCCTCCCGTTAGTGGGGATTTTATGTGTGTGAGTGCTGGAGAATGTGACTGCCAGTGCTGCTGCCTGGGAACAGAACAAAACCCCCTCCTCACTTTGCAGAAAGGCTTTTTGTCACTTGGACTTGAAAGAAAATTGCCATCTGCTAGAGAGTGGCGAGCCATTTGCTTCTTGTGAGGAAGCAGGTGTGTGCAGAATTGCTGCGCGTCCGCTGGTGAGGCTTGGCTTCGGCGCTGCTCTGCAGGGCATCTCTGACCAGCCAGCAAGAGGAGAAAGGGATGTCCGCAGGGGAAAGCACCAGCCTGGGGACCAGGGTCTTGTCCTGCCTCTCCAGCATGAGGTTTGGCATTTGTCAGGTGCAGACAGTAGTTTTGGGCAGCAAGCTGGAGGTGTTACCAGCATTCGTGTCGGATAGTGAGCAGTGAAGGCTCCTGCTGAGAGCAAGAAGGCCTAAGAGGTGCCTGTCACCACTGGAAGGTGGCCTTGAGGCTGCCTCCACCAAATTAATTGCTTCCTTTTAGCAGATTTTGATTTGTACTTGTGTCATTTCACCCCAAATGAGGTTAATGATGCTGGTAGTGATGGCACATCTGGGCTAGCAGGACTTGAAATAAATAACTATATTAGGACTGAATGGTTTAGAGTTTGCAGGATGCCATGTAGAGGAAACTGCTTCTCTTGTTCTACTGCCCACCTGCTGCGCAGTCAGAAAATCTCTTCCAAAGACAGTTTTCATGCTTGGGAAGGGAACTTGTCTGGAAGGAGCAGAGAAGAAGTGGGGAGATGGCCCTGCTTGTCTTCTGCTACACTCGGCTGAGCAGAGAGACAGCTCCCTGGGAGGGCAATCTACCCCGGTGAGTGACTGACAGATGGTGTGGCTCCATCCCTGCGAGGGCTGAGCAGCCTCCATGGGAGCTTGCACCCAGTGGAGGCACAAACACCCGGTGTCTTTGCAACAGCCCTGTGTGGGCTGCGCATCGGTGGCGGAATCTGCCTTGGAGTGCACAGAGGCACCATGAAATGCCCAGAGGTAAAAGAACAGCCCCAGGGAGAGGACCAAATATTTTTTAGAAGCCATTTGCAATATTTCTTTGGTGCTTTTAAAGATTTTCTCCGTTCTTGTTGCTGTTCCTGAATGCTTCCTACTCAGGTCTCACGTGGGGAAAGGGCAGGCATCACAGAGCAGGGCATTACCACTTTCTTGCCTGTTCTTGTGATACCTCGACACCGTACCCTGCCTGCAGCGATCCCCTTCAAGTTTGTGGTTTCAGGAGCTTGAGTTTTTTCAACTGTATACATTGAAAAATTGTTAATTTAAATTCTCTTTGGAGAGTGTGTGGGTTCCCACTGAAATCGATAAGACTCCTGTGTATAGACCTGAGGGTAGGAATGGGCTTGTGCTTGATGTTTGACAGGCATAGTTCAGAAGCTGGAAAGAAGCTTTGTGTGCGTTGTATGTGTGTGTGCAACAGCCCCTTAAAAGCTGAAGGTGGTTACATAGGGTCTAAATGGAAACCTGAAAATTTATCCTTGAACGAGCTTCCTGGTGTTTGGCTTCAAAAGCCATCAGAAAGGCTCTTGAGGGCTTAAGTGCTGGGGCATCTGCACACTGTAACATTGTACATGTGCACAAAGCGTACAATGTAGACAATGCTGTTTTCAGCCAATGAAATACTCAAGTGGGATAAAATAAAACAAAAGTCATTACTAAGCAAAATACTTGAGTGAAATATTCAACAAGAAAGAACAGTATCTGAATGTTTCGATATTTACTTTTCCAGGAGCCTCTTGAAAGCAAAATGTGTTTTGTTAACAAAATTATTTTTTCCTCTCTGGGGTGCTGGCAGTACTTTGTTGTTTCAGATCTGTTCCTGTAATCAAGCCTTCATCCTCCAGTTTATTATTGCTGGGTTGTATGGGGAATGGGGTTGTACAAACTGTTGTTACTGGAAAGTCGATTTGTATCAACAAGCTATTGACATGGTTTTCTTTAGCCTGAATCGTGTGATCTTTCAGAGAGTGCACATGGATTTTCTTCATAACTTTGACAGTCGTCCTAGGACCCTTCCAATTCTGTCTCGGTCATTATCTTTTGGTCATAAATATCGTAAGAAATAAAAGGTGTTTACCCAGACCAAAGGATTAATTCTTCAACTGTAAAGCAAAGTGTTTCTCGCGTTGACTGATGCGTGAGCGATCAGGATATTGAGCCAGATCAGCTTGTGATGGGTGAAAGGGCTGCGGGGCAAGAGACACAAGGATCTGAGTGACGGTCGGACCAGACAAAGGTTGCACGGTCTGTGGTTTCTGTATCTGTTCATTAACTCGGCGCAAGGTTGTTATTCTCGCCTGTGATTAGGCTACTGCGCCGCCTCCTCGGAAGCTGCTTCTCAGTCTGGTGGGGACAGCGCGGGAGCTGTTGTACAGCACACCTTTGCCCAGGACCGCCTTTCAGGAGAACCAGGATCAGGCCCCCTCCCCTCGCTTCTAGTTGAGGCTGAGAACTCCAGAGGAGGTAATTGCTGATAGCAATCAGATTGGGTGCTAAATAGGGATATAAACCGTTTAGTGCAATAGCTCTGATGATGATAAAGCCTTGGGCGCAGTTGCCAAAACAGAAGTTGAGTTTGCATATCTCTAATGAGCCAAGTGCCTTTGTGCAGTAACACCACTGAAGTGCGTGGAGTTAAACCCAAGAAGTACAGGATACAACGTGATTTTTAGCAATGATTTATGTCAAGAATCCCTGAAGTTTTGCAATGAAAAGGAGATCTTTAATAAGAAGAGTCTCCTGCCCCTCCCTGACTGTGATCCTTCTTTCATTGTCCACAAAGGGTGGGAATGGAGCTGCTCTTTCCGTGGGCTAGGCTGGAGCTACTTTTGCACCAGCGGGTATCTGTTATGAATCTGCTGAAGCCCTAGGCAGATTCTGGATTTCCTTGGGTTCTGCAGGTGCCAAAACTGTTCTGCTACCCCATCCCGCGCTGACACTTGGGGAATTCATGAATCGATATGGGTTGTGCCTACAACGAGTATGTGTATCACTGTGATAGAAAACCCGGGGTGATGGATTACAAAAGGCACGTTCATTTACCTGACAAAGGTTGTCTATCTTGAATTATTTATGAGGCTTCACAGCATGCTAGTAAATTTTGTAAAAGCAATGGAGTCCTGGTAACGTGAGCCTCTTCAGTGCAGCTTCTGTAGTAGAGTTTTACTGAGAAGGTACAGGAGGTGGGGGACAGAGGAGGAGGAGGAAGAAATAGGCAGCAAGTGGAGGGACAGAGAGAGACTGCTGTTTTCATGTGCAAATGATGAGGTGTGCAGAGCAATGAAGTGCGAATTAGTTAGATCATGCTGTGCATTGGACCAAAAATCTGTGGTAGTGTTAGAAAGCAACTTATGCCTCAGCGAAGGGTGGGGGAGAAGGATGGGGAGTACAGACACAAGGACAGAGAAGGGTGAAAATCTCATGACCAAAATACTGGAAGCTTCCCCTCTGTGGGAATGTTATTTGCAGGTGTAGTTTCTTTAAAGTATATACTCATTTCAGGGAGGTTTTCTTACCTGAGTTCCACTAAATGAGGGATCAAGCCAGAGTTGGCCAGGCTTTTCTGTGTCACATTCAGTGACTGGAAGGCTCGCAAGTGTCCAGAGCATGTGGCTGTGGACCAGAGGGGTTTGCTCAGGATAACCTGGAAGATGTGTGGTCAGCAGGAGCATTAACTCGGTGTTATCCAGCAGGGAGTGTGAGGGCAGTAAGAGCCCAAGTCCCGGCGGCAGCGTGCGGGCTCCCCTCCTTCCCTGCTGGAACACTGTTTCAGAGCTAACAAGCAGTGATGCGGCAGGCACAGTACAGGTTCGTGGGGCAGCTGCCACAGCGTGCCTCATTTGTTGATAAATAAAGACTTCCCCACGCTTCCAGGCTTCTGAACCTCTTGGCCTTCCAAACACAAACAAAGTTACTCCTTAAACTGTTAAATTGGTGGAAAGAGTTGGGAATGAGTGTTGTATTGGTCTCCATTGAAGTGACAAATGAGGATATGATTCTCCTTATAAATACCAATGCCTTTCCACTCATAATAGGGCTGGGTCCTGAAACTTTTCTCTTGTCGGAAGCTGCAGTCTGATTTGGTCTCAGGCTCTGTTTCTTCTGCAGTGGGCACTTAATATTCTTCAGTCCAGTCCAGAAGAATCCCATATCTAAAGTCTGCATTCACATTCATTCTCCAAGCAAGAAAACAAGACGAGGGGCATATTTCTAAATATTTTTTCAGAGCTGACCTTGTATAAGTCATGCTTCAAAAATGTATAAAGCTCTCACTGATGTAATTTCTGTTGAATCAGAGATATTCTTGTATTCAAATTCTTGTATCTATTAAATTTCTTGTAATATTATCTCTTTATTGTGGCCAAGGAACACTTTCTCTACAGTATGACCCAGTGAAGGTCATGAATGCAGTGCCTTGTTTGCATTTCTAACGTATGGTGGGTTTCACAGTTAGATTTTTGGCAGCTGTAACGTGGACACCGAAATAGAGACAGACTTAAGCCAAGCGAAGCACCTAATATTCAGCTTTATCAGGTGTTGAAGATTGAGTCAGATTCTAAGCTGTGAGTGGTTGAACGTCTTTTTATTGCTCCATAACGAACTCAGTAGACCCAGGAGGAGCCAAAGTACCATTTCCTCATGTCTGAGGTAGTCTTATAAATTAGAGATCTCTACTGAGCCTTCACTGTAGTGTCACGTTCTTGGGAATGGGGGGAGGAATGTATTGTGTGGGCTCCTGTGCTTCTCTGCAGGGGGAGGGATGCCCATTGCCCAGGTAAAAGTAAACCTGCAGCAGTGTGTCATGCATACCAGGGGAAAACAGGGTGGAAGAAACAGCATTTAATTATTCAAGACCTGCAAGCTGAAAAGGGTTTCAGAACAGTGAGCTAGGCATGCGTCGCAGCTTCGTGGGCACTCTGCTTTCCCTCCTCCCCTGCTTGCTCTGGGAAGGAAGGTAGATTACATGAGTATCAAAAAAAAAAAAAAAATCAATATTTTTCTCTTCATGCAGCTCTTAGTTTTTATTTATTTGGTTTTGGTTTGCTGGGAATTCTTAATAATTGTTGATCGGTGACCAAACTGATGACTTTATTTTGCCTTCCACAGAACGACGGCACTTCCAAGAGCACAGACCAAAAGAGCATCAGCCCAAAAGAGACCCTCTCTGCACAGAGGCAGGGATGCTTTCATGCCCCTCCTCGGCTGCGTGCTCTGGGACTGCTCGTGATTGAGCCATTCTTCCTGACGTTGGGTTTGTTACGATGCAGAAGAATTTGCTATTGTCAGTCTTGCGTGCTGTACTCTGCTACAGCTATGTTAGGTTTAAAAGCTGAGAAACGTCAATTTTTCAAGATACTTGGACAAATTCATCCCTGATGTAACGATGGTGTGGGATTATGCTGGGGATAACTTTCAGGCCTTTGTCTTTTAACTTTTAAATATGGTGGTGGTCGTGGTTGTTTCTGATGTGACTTTTATTGTGAGATGGAGAAAAGAATGCATCTAACACATCTACTGTCTGCTCATGCCTCAGTCCCAGTTTCTAAATAACCCCATTTAGCACCTGCCCGCCT
The DNA here is from genome assembly GCF_000690535.1 of Cariama cristata. Taxonomy (NCBI): domain Eukaryota; kingdom Metazoa; phylum Chordata; class Aves; order Cariamiformes; family Cariamidae; genus Cariama; species Cariama cristata. Next base: position 8,502 of record NW_009603223.1, read on the forward strand.
GTTTGACCTGGCAACAAAAATGTTGTGTTGGCATTTCTGACATCAATATTGCCTTTTTACCCATCTTAAGGCTAAATTGAACCCTTCTGTGTCACTTGCTCCTCACTATGTTTATTTGTTTTGATCTAGTCTTTACTTTAGAGAAAAATCTAACCAGCTCTGTCTTGCTCCTACTGCCTGCTAGGGGCTGGTGCTCTTTTCGTGAGAAGTAGCTCATTCGACAGGTGAACCTCATACCCCCAACGTCCCCCTGCTTCCCCGTGCTCCCTACCCAGACATGAAGATGGAGCCGCCAGGTATGAAAGGGCTCTGACAGCCATGTCTTGGCACAAAGTCTCACTTCACCATTGTGGCTGCTGAGCTAGCTCGAACCTTTTCCCCCTCTTACAGCCCTGTTCTGAGAGCCTTGCTGGTGCCGTGTTCGCTCGGGCAGGCAGGGTGTTACCGAGCTGGAGGTGAGGCTGCATCCCGAGGCTGGTGGTGCTCAGCGTGGAGCAGTGCCTGTGGCAACGTTGGTGTGTGGGCATCTTCTTTTCCTGCCTTTCTTCTCTTGACACCACTCCAAGTGGAGCCTTGTGCTGAAAGCATTGCTGGTTTGTGCAGTTTATGAATGTGATTGTGTGCTGAAAGTGGCCTTTTTTATTTTGTAAGGGCCACTTAATAAATGTCACTTATTTGGTGACTCAGGCAGCTGAGCGCGTAGCCGCCTTCTCATGGGGAAGTGGCTGCCGGACCCTGTCCTGTGCTCTGGAGTCACAGCTGGCGGGTGGAAGAGTAGGTTTGCCACTTGCCAGAAAAAAAAGATGTGGTGCTTTTATGGTAGCTTGCATAATAGTTGACTTTCATTCTTAGTTAAATCTACTTATTGCTTGCTTTGTGCCATTTCAGTTATTATTAGATCCCACAGGATTGCATGAGGGTTCTTGTATGTGAAGTTTCTTCCAGAGAAAACCAAGCAGCTGCAGAAATGAAAGGTTTAGTAAAGGATACCTGTCCTTCTTATGGTGGACTATCAGAGTGATTGCAGTGTGGTGATGGTGAGTGGGAAAGGGACCTGCTATGGGCTCTGGGTGAGATGCTCCAACTGTTGCATTACCTGTGGCCCATGTTAGGGCCACGAGTCATGTGTATGCCTGCAGTTAATCTGCTAAATAGCATATGCTCCTTTTTGGATGAAGGATTCATGTGCAAAGCCTTGTGCTTCAGGGGCTGGGTGGTATTGATGGCAGCAGTGCTGTTTCACCCCGCACCAGAGGGGCTAACCTGCAGTACTGGGTGAGCTGCAGTTTGAAATGTTCTGAATTTTGTGAACTTCATTGCGGAAAAGTCCACATCCCATGACCAAAGCAAGGACTATTCCAAATATATAGTTGGGTTTTTTTTCTTTAATTTTCCACATGAGACTAACCTTGCTTCCTCATTTGGCTTGGCTACAATATTTAATACAATGTCATTCCTTCTCACTTTTTTCTACTGCTATGATACTGAGGTTTAGTATTTATCTTCTAATAGTTTCTGAATAGTGGAGTGCTTGCATTACTGGCGGTGTTGTACAGTTAATCCTGAGCACAGGTAGATGTGAGGAGTCCAAACAGACTTCAGGCCTTGGTCGTATGCTTGTGAGTGAGGAAATAAGCTTGGAAATTGTTTGTTAAAATTGCTGCTGTGTTAATCTTGCTGTGATACCAGAGCTTCTGGCAGTATGTGGGTTAGCAAGATGCTTGTGGCTGAGAATGAGGGCAGGTTCTCACTTTGGAAGAGTCTCAGCAAAGACCTTGTCTTACACCTTTGCTCTGAGGAGATTTACACTGAGGAATTTGGCCCATTTTTCCATTGCCAGGCCTATCCTCCAGGTGTTCTCTTATCCCTGACTGATCTTCTGGCCTACTTCCTATCCACTATGCGTTAAAAGGCAACCCACCTGTCAGTCTTGGCTAGCATCAGGAGCAAGGCTTGTGTGCCTCAGGCTTGTTCCCTGAGGAGATGAGTAATTCTTTCATGGTGTCCCTTGGGATTGTCCCCCCTCCCCATCCCTCCTCATTGCAGTATGAGCGTCTTGTCCTGTTCTCCATCTTCCACTCCTTATAGTGGTTTTCTACATGCACTTTGTAATAGCACTTGTACTTCCCTATTGCTCATTTTGCTGATGAAATTAAGGCTTCAGAGACTCCAATATGTCAGCGGTGGAGCAGGAAATGCAACCCAGATCACGTAATTCCTCCTGCTCTGTTTGTCCAAATGAATCCATACTCTTCATTTCGGGATAAATGTTTCTTCTGCTACGTACGAACAAGACATCGGATTCAACTGCAAGAACAGAAACACGGCTAGGAGGATTTGGGCTCCAGGACAGTATCTGTGCCTTTCTTTGGTGTTGGGAGAGTGGGAACTGTCCTTGTGGATGAAAAGCTTCTCTCAAAGACCCTATTCTTTGGCAAATGCCTGGACATCAAAGCTTGGGCAGTGCTGTTCTCTGTGTAGTTAAGCGGAGGGTGAGAGGGCTTGCTGCCGAGTGCTTAGCGTGCTCAGCACTGGGCTTTTGCAAATTAAATGGGTACCCTCTGCTGCATAAGCCCTACGTTGGCTGCTTGTGCCACGTAAATTACAGTCAGGCACCTTTCCCAAGAAATGCTCTCTTTGAAATTGCGTTTTTGTGCTGATGATGCACTCATTTAGAATTGGATCTCTTGTGCTCATTGCCTCCTTGTGGCAAGTTCTCACCAGTGGGACCGGTTACTGGGGGAACTGTAGGGCTATAGCTCCTGATCATCCCTCCGACGTTTATCCCCTTGGACGATACCTGAGATATCATCTGAACATTTCCCACTCCCTCTGTGTATCTCGGAGAGAAATTCTAGAGGCCATTAAGCTGGGTAATTTACATGCTTCTTGAGCCTGTGCCTAGGGAAATATATTTCACAGGTAATTTCAAATCTCTTGGTGTGTGGAAGAAGTCATTATTCTAAACAGAAAGGGGCTGGTGATGTCATGGGCCCCATTGAGAGGGTCACATTAGAGACTGGGATTTTTCTGTCTTACAGAAAAGAGTCTGAGGCGTTATAGGGTTTTGGATGTCAGATGTTTTTGGTTTTAATGTCAATACTCATTTAGAAAAGGAGAAGAGAGAATTACCTTGTAATCTTAGATTTCAGTTACATGTAAGCATGTTATGTGTGAGGGCTGGGAGTAGACCTACTCCACGGTATCCACAGGTGTGTGAGTCCCCTGCTTTGGTGTTCGAGCGCTGTCTTCCAAGGGCAAACATCAGATTGAGCCTCAGGAGGTTGAGTTGCAGTTCTGACTCTGCTCCCAAAAGTCTGTCTGGATTTGGGAATGGAGCTACAGAGGTGAAGCAGTGTTCTTCCCTCTTGAAAAAATGGAAAATATTTTTGTCAGACATACTAGGAGGCTTTGACAGTTTAGTGTTGATCAGTCCCTTCAGAATGATGTTTGATGGGCTGTTGCACTACCTGTGCTTTAACTGTGATATTCCAGTGGAGAGGGAATGTGGGCGGTAACTATGATAATTGTGAAGCAAGACTGTGGGTGCGCTGCTGGCTTACTAGCTTGAGGCATCTGGTGAGGAAAGGGACACATCAGCGCTTAGGCTCTGGTAGAGTTTCCTAGTGACCTTTCCCTTCTGAAAGGGAAGGGAACTGGTTGCGGAGTGGTGTTTTCTTGCAGCAGAGGGAACTTCCAAAGTGCTTGGCACAGCATCCTCATTCCTGAAGGTGCTCCAGCACAGCATCCTTCTTCCCCAGGATCCTCCAGGACAGGCGGTAGATCCTTTCTGCTGTGAAATGCTGACTATGGCTGGAGATGGGGAAACTGAGCCTGACGGACCAACATCCTGAGCATGTATAGGAAATCCTGTAGGACCTTCTGAGTATTTCCAGTGTTGTTCAGTCACCTTCGTTTCAATAGGTTTGTATCCTTTTCAAAGGAAAGGTTGTATGTATATGCTTTTTCCCTGTGGAGGGAACAGTGTTTGTCCCAGCTGGGTGGGTAGAAGGAGAGAGGAGGTGATCTGTGAAAGTTGATGGTGTTATTCCTGTCGCTGTAGTGCTCAGAGTGATGCAGCAGCGCTGGGACAAAACTGAACTGGGCTTCACGCTTCCACTATCCCTGCCTCGGAGCATGTCTGGATGCCACCCTCCAACAGGAGAGGTCTTGCAGACAGCTTTTAGATGTGTATCACAAAGTAGTCGGGTAATGGCATAAAAAGCAGTAAACTATTATTTATTTTTTTTAATGCTTTCCACCCCCACCCCTTTTTTCTTTCATTGCTGAAAGGGACTAATACAATGAAGAGCTGCTGCAAATGAAGGCGACTGCATATGAAATAACAGGGTTCTGGATGTTTGGCTGGTGAGAGATGCAATGAGTGAGCATCGCTAAGTGCTTTATAATAACAATGATTACAATGTTCTCTTAGGAGCCAGGAATCTCTCAAGTAGGGGAATGGTGGGGAAAGGGGTTTTTTAAGATGGGGGCTTCAACTAGATAGACATCTGGTGACAGTGACACCCAGAAAGCCCCTGAGGAATGTTGCATACGATGCTGTGAGAGACTGCTCCAAAAACCCCAGGAAACTTGGATTAACATGGTTAGAGGCTGAAGAATAACAGCAATGGATGCCCCTAAATAGCTCTTATAGCAGGAGGTCTTTGTGGCAGAGGTTAATGATATCTTTCCTGGTAAGGAGAGCAGTTGTAGACACAAATTCAGCAGAGGTCTGACTAGTTGGTAGTCCTCTATCAGACTCCTTAACATGGTTTGTACTTTAGTGATCAGATTAATTATTGTGTGCCTAGTCTGTTTCTGCTCAGCTGAAATCTGCAATGGGAAGGGTGGATGCTGAAAGCTGTCCTCCGGTGTCCTGTGCCTAGTAAGAGTTACCCAGTGTGCCATTTTCAGCTTGACTACGTTTGTGTTTTGCTGCAACTCCCCATAGTAGCATGACTCTTCCTGGCAGAGGGAGCATGGTTGGGTGGAGCACCTTGTGTGAAAAGTACCTTGCGTTGTCCAGTATCTTACTATTTGCGTAGCCAGGAGGTGGTTGTGAACTGTCCTGAAGTCTTGCAGGAATATGTGTCAGCTTGGATAGTCCTGCCGTTGCTCAGCAATGATACAGGAGCAACTAATCACAAAGTTGTTTGCATATGCTTTAGATGACAGTGTTCTAGTGGCATGATACAGAAACACTACCCAGACTGTCATCTTCTAACTATCTAGCCTGATGTACTCAAGTGACAGCTTCATTATTTCTCCAGGCTGTGGAAAAAAAGCTCTCCCATCTCCAACCAAAAGTGTAGATCCTGCAAGGTGCGGCTGTTTTGTCTTCTGGGGTGTTTCAGCCTTCCATCTGGTGATGAGGATTTACTGGAATGAACAAGAAGATGCAACAAACTATCCTACTTCTGTCTAGCTCCCAAGAGAGTCATGAATTATACACAGAATAAACAAATAACCTGGTATGTCTGTCATTATATCATAAAGGACTTTAATAATTCATGCAGCCTGCAAAATCCTTACTAAGACCTACCCTCTGTAACCTTATCTTTGCCGTGGGGGCTGGGATCTCTTCAGCCTCCACTCAGGTTGGATCTGTAAAACAGAAGGAGTCAGCGAGGAGGAAGGTTTTATCATAAAACTTCATCTGTATAACAGGTTGCAAAGCAACATGCAAGAGTTATCGGCCATTGGGGTCTCAAGGGGTCCCGAAAATGACAAGTGGCTGCACTGGGTGTAATTTATGCAGTTAGTGTGCTTCATAAAACTGACACCTATTCACTTATTTATTAATTCATTGTGTTTCAAGTCCAGATTTGTGACAGGCTTTGAGATCAGGAGCCCAGTTCTAATCCTGCGCGAGGAGAGTGCAAACATGGCAGAACCCGTGGGCTTCTCTCGCTACTGACGCACATCAGCAAGTGTGCCATAGAAATCTAATTTCAAGATGTAAAATAAGAGGATAGCTTTCAGAAAAGCAGGGAGGCTAAGGGATTAGGTTAGCTTTGGCTCTGAATGAAACAGTTAATTGTTTTGGGTAGCACGTTGCTGGTATCACCAGTATCACCAGTACAGCTCCAGTAATGGTAGCTGTTGCCTTTTGTGTATTTTGCTTGTGTTACAGTCCTGGTGCTTCTGCTACCGTCACATGAGAGGTCAAAGAACGTAAGCCACCCATTAAAGTTCCCATTTGCAGGACCATCCCCATAGCAGCAGGAACAGTCGATCTGGATCTCCAGACGTAAATTCAACAACTAATTTATTCCTGTTGTAAGGCAACGAAATTCAGGTTTGCTTATAGAGTTGGTAAGTGGCTGGATTGGACTCCCCGCATGGCAGAGGACTTCTTGCTGACATTGTTATATCTCCCACTTGAAAACAGCAAACTAGTGTATCCATCTCGAGGGGTCCAGTCCTGCCTCTGCTGACAGAAGTATGAGTTGGTGGTAATGTGCTGAGATCAGATTTGCCGCTGAAGACTGTGAGGATTAATTCTTGTACACTTTCAATGTACTTGGGGATCCGCATATGGCGGGTCCTGCCAAATGACACTCTTAACGTCCAAGTATCCATCATAGGATGGCTGCATCGTTGAGTGATGGCCTGAAGATGAACTCTAGGCTGGTAAGGATGGGAAGAACTCGATGGGGTTCATGGCTGGAAGCGCCTTTTGGGAAAGCGCTCTCCTCTGCCGTACGATCTGCAGAAAGTATTTACTGTGGTTGCTTTGTCGTTGGTTCTTTTCATTGCTGTATCAATGAGAGGCATGTGCACACGTTTGATCAGAATACAGTGCCTATGTGGGGGCCTTTTGCAGTGCTACTGGGCAAATGTACCAACTAACACATCCAGTGACTTCTCCTTCCTCTTTCTGTTGGCAAATCATCTACCAACAGATTGCAATTTTCCTCAGACCTACTCTTAGGCTTTAAATTATTCACTGGATTATCCTTTGGCCTCTAGCTCCTTTGCGTATCAAATACTCCTAATCAGCTTTTTGTAAAGTTTGAAATTCAAGATACTTTGATTGGACACGTAGCTCTCAAAGAATAGTTATTGTGGCTCTTTGTCATACTGGGAGGGCATTTCAAGTGGGGTCCTGCAGGGATCTGCCCTGGACCTACTTTTATTCAATAGTTTCATTAATAACTTAGCCAATGGAATGGGAAATATGCTTATAAAATTTGCAGGCGGCACTGAGCTAGGAGGGGTTGGATGTACTTTGGAAGGCATTATCAGAATTCAAAATGATCTAGAAAAATTGAACGGCGAGCCAGATATCAGCAAAATGAAATTCAGTGAAAACAAATGCAAAGTGCTGCACTTAAGAGGGAGAAATCAAATGTACAAATACAGAATAAAGAATATCCGTCTGGGTAGCAGTGTGGCAGAAAAGATTTTAAGAATTATTGTGGATGACAAACTTTGAGTCAGTGAAGTGCTGTCATAGCAGAAAGGCACATTTATTCTGCAGTGTACAGTAGTTTGTTGGACAAGAGTGGGGAGGTGATGTTTTCCTCCTCATACAGCACTGGGTTTGACTTCTGTTTTAATACTTGATCTCACTTTTTGGCATGAACCTTTGGAGATGTAGGTAAACTGTAGGGAATCCAGAGCAGGGCAACAAAAGGGATGAAACGTTTAGAAAACAGTGCAAAAGAAGGAAAGCTGGAAAAAAAATTAGTTTGGAGTAGAAAAACAAAGAATTGAAGGGCAAAGGATGCAACAGAATAATGATCTTTCAGTTCTTAGGAGCCTGTTGTCAGAATTTTTCAGTGTCTGCTGTAGGAGGGATAAGTGGGAAGAGGGAAGTGAGATTTAGGGTGAATAAGAAGGGAGCTTTTTCGCCACATGGTGAAACTGGAAAAAGGTACTGTGAGAATCCTGGGTTCACCTCCAGCAGAGGATTTAAAGAACAGGTCAGGCAATACTTGATCCAGAGGGTTCGGGTGTTTAGATGTCGCAGTGCAACTACGGTGGAAGGGGAATTCCTGAAGCCCCTGCCATCTCGCACGTCTATGACTGGCTGAACACCTACTACCTGTTCTGTTTCTAGGTGGAGTTAGACCTTACGTGGTTAATGTTTTCCAATAGAGAAATCATGTTTAAGGAACAATTTTCCTATTGCCCTAAGTGTCATTGGTGGCAAATTGATGGTTACTGTTGGCTTTCCCACAGGTACCTACAAGAATATTTGTGCTCAAGAACTGTTAATGAAACACAAATTTTCAGTATAATTGTCAGACTATTTTCCCATCGCTTTTTGCCCAGTTCTACCTATCCTGCAGGTTGAGAAAACACTGCAGTTTCCCTTTTTATTATATTATGATACTTCTTGGGGCATCAAACTGGGAAACTGGGATCAGGATGGATCTAGTAGGGAGTTTGGCACTATTTTTTTTTTTTTGCAAGACATACTCTGCTACAAAAAATTGTAAAGATGAAGCAGACAAAAGATAGGACAGAGAAATAGGGTGCAGAAAGTCAACGTTTGAATCTAGGAGAACAAAATAATTTGATGTTAGAGCTGAATGTAGAACACACTATCTCACTATTTTTTTTTTCCCTTGATGTTTGTTAAAGATATTCCTTAGGATATAGTTTTAATATTAATTTGTCCCTTCCTTCCCCCCTATAATAATGTCAAAGATGCTTGCTTATTATAGGGGAGACCAGATGGTAGAGGTGAATAATGTCTTGACAAATATTAAGAAAAGACTAGTCCAGCAGGCAAATTTTTCTCACCCCTCCTTTTATATAAACACCTGTGCACATACTTTAGATTAAAAAGGAGTCATAAAATGACAGTGTGGGAGGCTTGATAATGTCTAGAGTCACGGTTAGTAAGTTATTTGGTTATTTTGAAGGAAATGGGTGCTCTCTGGAAGTTGTATATTTGGGGAGGGGAGGGGGGGGAAGGCAACTTGTTTTTCCTTGATGGGTAAATATTGGCTTGTGGGGTTTCACAGTCTAGGTATGCAAGAAATTAAGAAAACTCAGAGGGGGCATGGGTGCACGCATGCACGCGTGCGCACTGACACACGTGCTATTACAGTTATAGGATTAAGCATCTTGAAGGAATAAGCCAATTATAAGAAGTTCCTGCACAGCAAAAATTAGACAACACAGTAATTAATAACCTTATTAAATAGCAATATTTGGGCACTGAACCAAAGCGTATGAATCGGAGTGAAGCATTCTTGGCTGAACACACTGCATGAAGTGTAGACACTTGTACAGAACACTCTCTGTGTAGAACCCAATAAGCTTTGGGGCAGTATATCTACTTAGCAAGTAGTTTTTCCTCTTGTCCTTTCACGTTTGTGTGAATCTTTTGCTTATTTTTTGGGGCCAGGAAGGCAGCAAGAGAAAAGGACCAAGTCTCCTATTTTATTTTTTTTTAACATCCTTTCTTGCTCGCAGCCAAATGCATTCTCTAAGGCTGCTGAAAAAAAAAACACAAAAAAAAGTGTCCTCAAGCAGAAAACTAATTTTCTTTCCTCTTACTTCTCCTTGCCCTGTGCTTTTGTGAGAGGCCACTTGCAACGAGGCTTAATTCATGAGTAGTTTGTGTACCTGCCTTACCCACCCCTAGGTTAGATGTGAAGAGCTGTGGCTGTGGCCGTGAAGGGTCTGTCCCAGGCACCCCGGGTCCTTGTGGTGCTGGCCAGAGGCTGCCGGTGCGTGGCTCGCACTGGTGCCTTGTCTACAAAGGTGCCTTGTCTAGAAATGTCTTCAGCTTCTCTACAGAAGACCAGGACTCCTGGCTCCCATCTGTTGTGTGGGAGGATGTGGGCCAAGGACAGCCTCTCTCCTGTCTTTCCAGGCAAGTCTCACTTTCTTCTGAAGCCACGCAGCTGGAGCAGTGGTGCAGCCTCACAAACCAAGGCGGACATGCACAGAAGTCTCTGTGACTGCTTGGGTCACCTAAAGCGTGAAGCATGCCCTCAGCCTAAGTAAGGGTTGCTGTCACCAGTGGCAAGGCACAGGTGCTCACTGAGCAGGAGTGGGACAGGCAGGACGCTTTCCTTCTTGGCCCCAACTGCAACAGCAGTGATTTGCCTCCTGATGTGCTGCTTGTCACGGTAAATGTTTTTGAAGCTCTGCTGCCTTTTTTTAAGCCTACTTTATCTCATCTTTAAGAAAAATCAAATATGCAAATTATAAAATCGATTAGCATTTCTGTAGTTTTCTTTAGAGAGGCAGTGATAAATCGTGTTGTGTTTTCAAAAAAATCACTTATGTCCCTTGTTAAATGTTGCACAGGAGGCTGTAAAATATACAAGGGAAGGAAACAAAACCATTTTTTTTCGATTCAAGAGATTTTTAATATATATCCTGAATGTGCGTGATCGTGCTTGTGCATAGGATAGTTGTAGAGTTGTTAGGTTGGAAGAGTCCTCTGCAGACTCCCCAGCAAAGGCAGAGCCAGCTGAGATGATGGGGATCGCTGGGATGTGCTGTGCATGTCCTTGCCAAAGAGGGGACAGGGGATGGCGAGGCCACCAGGCTCCTTGCGTGCTGTTCCTGTGGGCACAGAGCTACTGAGTGCCATCAGAAGTACTTGAGCTCCAAGGTTTTCTCCCGCCTGTGTTAATTCGCTACAGAGGACAGTGAAGTGGTACTCGGTTTAAGGGGGAGGCTGCGTGCATGGCTCATAAAGGGAGCCTGGTGACTTTCGGTGAGCAGCACTACATCCGTGCTAGTGGCTTCCCGGTCAGTGCATCAGCTGTTTTCTTTATGCTTTATTTGTAAATGCCATTTCACAAGAGCAGCAGGGCACTCCAAGCTGTGTGTTTTGAGGAGTTATCGCTCCTCAAGCCCTGTAACGCCACCTGAGGCGTGCAGTAATGGCCCAGGAATGCAATGACTGTCATGTCTTATTGCTTACAGCTTCCATAGGAGACACGCTTCAGAGAGAAATCTCCATGTTTATAATGGGCTATCAGTTTCTTTACCCTCTTCATCCTTGCTACGGTCGTTTTACATAAAATTTTAAGTGCAGTGGCCGTGGGAGAGAAACAAGAGGCAGAAGGTCGAGTGAGACAGAATAATAATGGGATTTATGGTTTGTTTGGTTTTGTGTTTTGTTTGTTTGTTTTTTAAATGGTAGCTTTCAACCCAGCATATGGCAAGTGAGCTGAAACCTCCAAATTCTGGGATGTGGTCCACTCTGAAGACTTCTGGTCATGGACATTACCAGGGCTTAGAGGGACATAGTAGTGGGTCAGATACACACAAGGGCTTTTGCCAGTGCTGTGGCATGGGTAAGGGATGTGCTAGTTGGAAAAAATTTTTACTACCACTGGCAAAAACTCTCGTATAACCATGCTACACCAAAAAAAGAAACTGCTTCTGCTGTTACTTTTTTTTGATCTAGATACCTGGTGTCAGCTATGGAGAAATCCCTTCCTGCCTTTTTTGATAGTGTAATACACTTTTTAAAAAGAAAAATAAAAAATAGTGGTATCTAAAGCTTGTACTACAAGGCTTAGCTGGACTCTGTGGGAAACTGCTGCTCTGTAAGGTTGAGCCAGGTATCATAAGGCTGCACAATTAAAGGGAATTGCAGTCTTTCTCATGAATGAAAATCCAATGGCTTTTCCCTAAAATAGTAGTACTTCTTGAGGTGGAGGCAGGGGGTGGAATAAGTTTAAAAAAAATTTTTTTAAACAAATCTACTGACTAAATTTAAATTAATTTTAAATCCCAGCCCAACTGAGCACTCAGTGTCTCTTTTGCATATACCAACAAAGTAACACTGGTGCCTCTGTTTTCCCCTCTAACTAATCCTCTCTGAAAGCTTGGCCATACGTGACATATATGCGGATACGAGCAGTTGTTAATGTTGATGGATACAGCTCGGGATGGGCGGTAGTTTCCCCTTGCTGCGGTGATGTAGGTGTTCCTGGAGGGAGCTGGCACAGGTGGGGGTCACTGAAATCGAGGAGCTTACACAGAGCTGGAAGTTAAGGACAGGTGTCAGCTCTGTAAGTTCTCAGCAGGGTTTTTCAGACCTGCGGCTGAGTATGAGCATATAATTGACTTTTTTCACTTCACTGGATGAACTGGAGGAGTGGAAAAAAAAATACAAAAAAATTCAGTTTTGATGTTTCAAGGCATTTTTTTAAACAAATGGCTTGTGTAAAAATAAATAATTTTTGGTGAAAATACTTCAGAAGATTTATGGATAACTTTGGACAACCTGAATACACCTCTGATAGCTAATAAAATGTTTAAATGAAAAAGGAAAAC
>NW_009603223.1:20866-49137 GCF_000690535.1 Cariama cristata
GGGGTTTGCAGATGTCTTCGCCCATCTCCTTCCCTGGATTTCCCCTCCTCCCCAGCCAGGCTCCCAGAGAAGAGACACGTTGCCTCTGCAGGAATGTGGCCAATAGCCGAAGTTACACTGGAAAATTGGGAAGATTTGGCGTGTGCAATTAAATCTTGTTTTTAACCGCAGCCTTGTATGTTATTAACTGGCATGAGTTTTGCTTGTGTGAGTACCACACGTCTGTCTGCCAGTCCCTCCCGCTGTCTCCATCCGTGCCCCCACCCCTCAGGCGATGCCTCAGCTCTGTTGTGCCAGACATCTTGGGCATCTTTCTGCTTTGACATTTCTGCCCAGCTTTTGGGCCATGCTGTATAATTCAGCATCCTCTGTGGCCTTGCTTCTTAGTTGTGTTTCTTTGCTCCTTGATCTCCAGGAGAGCCTCTTCTGTGGCTTTGCGGGTGGTGGGGGCATGTGTTTGGACTGCCTGGGGAATGTCTCTTTGTATGAAGAATGAAATCACTTGGTGAACCTAACCAAAGAGCAAAAGCCCCGAGCTGGTCTGCTCCCTCCCGTCATCGCTTTGCCATGCTGCTGGCCTGACCTTCTACTCCTTGTGCTCCTTCCCTCCTCTCTCCGGTGCAGTGTTGAGAGATGACTGTTGCTGTGGAAAAAGGACCGAAGGCAGTGCCAAGTGGTGCAGAGGCAATCGAGCGTTGCTTTTCCAGGTCAGACAGGAGATTTGACATTTGCGTGGCTGGTGGCTGGAGTCAGGAAATCTCATTAAAAGAAGGAGAGTTATCAAGTTCGGTGGATTTAGAAGAGGGTTTTTTTGTCGTCGTTTTTAACTTGGTGTTATTACTTTAAGCAGAAATCCGTGTGGTTGAATGTATCGGAGGGTGTTGTGCCTGTTGGAAGGGCTGGCAGCCAGGTCCCTTGCTGTGCAGGGGTCAGGACAAAGGAGATGCCACGTGGCAGCTCCTGGCCCTTTCCCCTGCCCCAGGAGGCAGCTCTGCCCGCGGTGGACCTGGCAGAATCGGTTACCTGGCTCCGTTTGGGCTTAGCTGAAGGTGCAGAGCAGCTGAGCCCTTGGGCACGCGATGCCCTGTGCTTGGCTCCTGGCTCTGCCCAGGTCTCTTCTGTTACGCCGCAGGGATGATCCATTGCCGCGGTAGGACAGACACCTCTGGTCCTTCCACGGCTCTCTGTTTGCTCTCTGCCATAGAGCCCTGCTGAAGCAGTAAGCTGTTTTCTGTACGCCATGGCACTTCAACCTTCTTAATCGCTCTGGGCTTAAATAATTACCTACAGCAACTGTTTATATAAGGAATAAAAAAAAAAATTAAAAAAACCAAACCACAGCTTCCAATTTTTATTGTACCTTTTCCCCCCCTTTTCTCTCTGTGGCGCCTTGTGAATAAATTTTGAAATCTTAAAGTTTATAACCTGCCCCAGCCGTAATTCTCAGAGCCGCATGTTCTTGGTATTCTGCCTGCACCCGATGCTGCAGGACGAGAGCAGTTAACTTAGCTGAGGGCACCGATTTCCTCCCTCTCCCTTCAGTCACCTTGCTTATCTACTAAGTGTCAGGGCTCTGACTCTTTCTCTCTTTCTTTCTCTCCCTTTCTCTTTCTCGCTTTCTCTCCGTCTCTTGCAGTATGCAGTACTGGGCCAGGAGGCTGGAACAGGAGATTGATGGAGTAATGAGGATATTTGGTGGAGTCCAGCAGCTCAGAGGGGTAAGCTGTCTGTCTTTTACCTGTGCTGCCTTCCTTGTGGCAATGAATGTTCTCATCTGCAGAAATCACCTGTGTGAATACTTGCAATAAGTCACCCTCTCAGCTCACTCCATGTGCAGGGTCATGGCTGGCTGTGCTTCTGGTTGCTGGTCAATTTGATGCATTTATCGAGTGTGTGGGAGTGAGTGTGTTTTGTATCTATCTGTCTCTCAGGCTGCATGTCACTACTATCTGAGCATGTACCTGTGAGTTTGTGTTTTTTTTCCTGTATGACATGCTAAATGCATCTTAAATTCAACTAACCTTCCCTCCAGGGACTGAAGGTAGTTTAATTTGTGTTTTAATTTTAAACTTCTGTTGAGAAAGCAGGAAATGTTCAAAGGATAATTTGACTAGCCGTTGGAAGCTCTGTGTTTTTAAATATACATTGCAGGTAAAACTGTAATTCTTGTTTGGCTTCTGTTCCCAAGTGCCACAAAACAAACCCCTGTTACTGGTGCTGGCATCTGCCTCCTGCTCCCTGACTCAGGATGGGCGCCCGGGTACGGCAGGCTGCAGAAGCCAGACCTCCTCCTTTCCTGGCAGCAGTGCTCTGGGGTGGGTTAGGGCCGTTACAGAACGGCTTCGTCGTGGTTTATTAGGTTTGGGGATCAAAGCGTCTTTAAGACCCTCCCTGTTTCTACTTCCCAACACTGTTGTGCTGACTAACTCTTTTGAAATTGAGTAATTTGAAATTAAGGTTGTGGTGTTAATCTAAAGAAAATGGGCTTCTCTAGCATTATAAATTTGTTGCCCCAGAAAAAAGCGTGGGGTATATTTGTGTTTTCTTACGGCAGTGGCATGTTCTTCCCAGATACCAGTGATTTATTGGCCTCTTACTGTCTGGCTTACACAAGTAGCTATACTGGCTTCAACAGAATTGTTCACGTTTTATACTGTTGGTTGTAACCCATTGTCTAAACACAGAAGTTTCACTGTTTTCTTTTAAATGCATTTTAAAATGAGTTTAGCTGAAGGCTTGCAAAACTTCATAGTTCATCCATTCATTTGCATTCATATTTGAGCTCTAGAATGGTGTATCTGGGCTTTGCTTACATTCATTTCAACTGAACTTCAACTGGATTGATGTGAACTTCATGTGCAGCCTGAAAAGCGTACCGCTTTGGTTTTAACACATGTTTTTGATCATATCTCTGCATTCGTGCAGTGCAGTTTTGCATGTTGGCAGGGTCTTAGAATCTGAAGTGAGGATGCAGGTTTTCCAAGCAGTACATAGGCGCAATAGCCGGCAGACTCTTTAGCAAAGCACATTTAAAAAAAAAAAAAGATTGCTACTACATTTTGTACATGTCCTCTCTTACAATTTATTCTTACTAGCTTTGGTTTTGCTCCTTTGCATGTTAAATAGGTATATCATGTAATTTTTTTAATGCCATAATTAAATAGAAATTGCACCTCCAATTTGCCAGCACTTGACTCCTATTGGCCAGTCAGTCAATTACAGGTAAGAGAGCTTCCCACTTTCTGTTTAATTCTTCTGCTACAACACAGGGCATCACTGTAATGAATTAATACCAGATAAACTGACTACAGAGGGATTGAATGGGGGCTTTGAAATCTGTTTTGGAACCTTCTTGTGAAGGGAGGGAGCTGTGCATGATTATTGTATCTGGTGAATGCATTAACCACCTGAAGCCAAGAAATGAGCTACTGAAAATTCCAACGTGCAGCCATTAAAACACCAGAAAGGACTCATAGAGGCTGTCCATGGATCTGCAGGGGGGAACTTGGGATGTGGAGTTCAGGTTTGATTCATAAATGCGATATCAAGTGAATGACACTTAAAGACCACATCACTTGCTAGTGCAAACTAGCATAGCTTCACTGATGTGAAAGCACGGAGTCCTTCATCCTGAAGAAGTCGGAGCTGTACTCACAGGGAGTCCTCTTACCCACCAGTTGCACACAGGTTCTTCTGGGTTGCAGTATGGGAGCTGTTTAAAGTCATAAAGTGGTACTGTAACCCACTCTGAGGCATGGATTAAAAAAAAAAAAATCCATATTCTGCTGCAACCGCACTCAAAATTTAGAGTGGCAACTAATTGTTAAGGTTGGGACTTGGTCCATGTGTCGCTCCTTGTAAAGGGCACTACCTGGGCCTGGCTGGGACTTTGTAGCTGACCTTGCTCCATCGCTGTGCTGGCTTGCAAGCAGGATGCTGGTGTTGGAGCCCAGTACCAACCTGCAGAGCAGGCTCAGGGAGAGGGGAAAGCCACTGCCTAGGGAGCAGCAGGAGCCGAAACGTCCGTCTGCCTGGAAGTGAATCCCACCCACCGGGGTTTCTTAGGAATGTTTATTATTAAGCAAGAATAGATCTGTGTGGGGCAGGAACGATAAAGAAAAATGGAGCAAGCAGAGCCTGTTTTTTGCCAAAACTTGCTGATGTTCTCTGGGGTCACTGTGTTAGCCTGGGACATTCAGAGTGTCTGCAGAGGGGCGCTTCTGTTACGTAGTGCATAGGGAGTGGTATTAGAAGTAGTGGAAGATGTGCTGCAGTGTCACTGAAGACCACATTGGTCCTTCTGAACTCGGTGGGGTCCGCCATGCGGGCGGTGGATCCCACCGCCAGCTCTTACGGGTCTGTGAAGTCTCTAAGTACTGAGGGTGGTGCCATGCCAGAAATGGATCTTCCCTTTCCAGTACAGGCCTGACTGTCAAAGTGACAGACCAGTAAATAATAATGAAAATACCCTCCTCCGAGGTTGGTCAGGTTTACTTATGAATATTTTTTTTCTTGGGTTGCTGTAAAGGATGTGGATCTGTTCTTTGGTTATTGACTGAAATCGTATAACTGTTGTGGCATATGAGGCATGAAATTTATTGTCAGAAATATGGTGTCCAGGAACATAACAGTGCTGAATATTTTATCTTGCTGGAGTGCTGCCCACCCAAGAATGATTTTTATTTTAACTCTTCAGTCATTTCCTAGAGTTGGGGTATGAAATGTCAAATGCCCCTGCTTCCCTCCTCTCCCACAGGGAGGACAGGCAGTCATCTCGTATGCTTGCCTGGGAAGATTATCCAAGCTTACACCATTCAGATGCTTCTTTGCACAAGCGTCCTGTTTTTCTGTTGCACTTGCAGAGGAGGCTGAGAAACTCTGAGATGCAAAGGGCTGTCATGCCAGGGGCTCTCCTTTCAGCTATGAGGTACCACCTCGCTTCTCTCCTGAAGTCCAGACCTTGAAAACACCAAAGTGCACGTGTCCCCGTCGGTCAGGCTGGCTGTGGTGGGGCTACCCGTATATCTGACCGCTGTAGGGAGGACCACGGCCTCGCTGAGTTGATTCTCTGCCCAGTGAAGTCGATGTTCAGCCCTCTGGGTGCTTGTGGTGCAGCATCATGTTCGCTGGCCGGTTGCTCCAGGCATGCCTCAAAACAAATCCCAGCATTCGGAGATCAGGGCATGTTGCTTTGCTTCTCTGTCCTCGCCTCCACTGCAGCTCACCAGAGATAACTGACAGCACAAATCGTTGCTAATTTAACTCTGAATGGCACAATGATATGTGGAACCCTAAAATGCTAGCCAAATAGATTGAAATTCTTTAAATAATTACTTCTAGAATAAGGAATATTACACTAAAAATCCAACTCCCTGACTTCCATTCTTTTTCTGTTAATGACTTTCTTTGTGGCTATGGTGGACTCTTCATCACTTTGCAGGACAAAAAAAATGTTTGGTTTTGATACGACTTGCTACGCTGCACTACATTTCTGTTTCTTCCAGTGTTGTAGCAGGAGTAAAAGCTGTTGACTTTAGTCAAAAGTGGATGAATTTGTTGTGTTTCCAGCCTAGATGGTTTCTTCATGTTGCAAAAGCTGCTCCAGGGTAGACTCTGTGCTCAAGAGAGGTTTCCCGTGCTGGGGCAGCCCTGTCCCAACCTACCAGTGTCCTGCTGGGCCGGCACTTGTGGTGGGACCGATGGCAGCAGAGCCTCCTGTGCCGCTGGGTTTTGTGCCTCACTGAGCAGCTCCCCTGGATGTTGTGTTAAAACTCCTTTGCCGGATAGCCGGGCTGAGGTTCCAAGTCTCCTCTGGCTTGTTACCAAAGTTGTGTTTGATCCTGTGTCTCTGGAGGTAAGCCGCTAACTGGTCAGACCATGTCCTTCTTCTCCTCTAGCTCCTTTTATCTGTGGCTGCCTGTTATGGGCTTGTTTCTTTGCTGACAGCTATGGAAGAAGCCAAAGCTGCCTGACTGAGATGGGGAAAAGCTAGGTGATGTAAGTGCTGAGCACTCTTTTCTGCGCTGTCTTCCTTTCTGCTCTTCTCTCTGGTGGTCTTTCCTAAGGACTGCTTCAGTAGCAGGGACGAGTGGTCACCTGGAGGCATTGCGGAACGACGATGCAGCCTTTCCCTGTTCGGCAGACAGGTGTTAGAGGGGCAGGTTAGGCAGCAGAGCTGGACCTGTGCTGTGCCTGCTCTCCTCTCGGTGGTTTGGATGAACAGAGCTTTGAGCTTGGCAAGCTGGTCTTGTTCCCTCCTTCCCTTTCCTCTGGACTGTTGAGGGATGTCAAGAGGTAGTGTCTGGATTTGCCTCACTGGCATGTGGCTGGAAGATGTGGGTACCGCTGGCCTTCGTGGTGAAGAAACACCCAGTCCGTAAAGGGCCAGATGGCCCCAAACCTGAGCCCAGGGTGAGGGGCGAGCAGGTTGCTGGCAGAGCTGGGCAGGCAGCGAGCCTCTGCGGGAGCTGTACTTGGTCCTCAACATGGAAAGGAGGATGAGCCCAGGGAAAGGGGAGACTCGTGCTCTGCCCTTCGGGGTACACCCTGCTACCCTCAAGGGCTTTGCTGAATGTGGTACAGCAGAAATGGGTAGGCTTGGTCCTTGGGATCAACATCTTATTTTACTCCAGGGGGTTTTAATGTCTCTCTTTTATTCTTGCTTGTTATCTTGTTCTGTTTTCTCAGCTTTGTTTTGCCAGTTTGGCATCTCTGCCTGGCAGAACTGCTGCTGTTCATTCATCTGATCCTATGTGAAAGGAAGGACAAACCCTACTGCCCAGGCCTTGGGGCACAGTGACCAGGATCTGTGCAAGCGTCCCCACCTTTGTCTGCCTCACGGCATTGCCTGCAGCCTGCCTGTCCCTTCTGCTCAGCGCTGTTTCTCTGATACATCGCCTCTTGTTTTCAAAGCATGGCCATCCTTGAGTTGAGGCAGCCACAGGTGAGGAACTGTGGTTGAGCCATGCACAAAAAGAACTTGGATTCAAAAAAACAGTATGCTAGCACAGTTTCGACTTGGATCTGAAGAGCTGAAGTGGCATCCACCTTGTGTATTACTGCAGTCACTAGCACCCCTCCTGTGATGGAGTCCTTGCAGTACTGAGTATTTCACATGGCTGTGTAAGCATGTCCCTTATAAGACTGCTGGTACAGAGCTAGAGGGTCTCTTTAGTGCCAGCACTAGGAGGTAAGACGTGCTCTTCTCAAAGGAGCTGCCAAGGTTTTCTGTTCAACTTTTTTGATCTTGGGTAACTACTGGCATAATAGTAACATAGCCTAAATGTTCCAGGTAGCTGTGGTATTAAGTGATGTACATTTGCTCTTTTGTTTTCTCTGGGTATAGAAACACTCCCCGGGTCATTCAGTAGGTCTGGAGAATTTGGAAAGTGTTTATGGGATTTTAAATGAATGACGCTAGAGAATCAGAGCCCTGCTGCACAGTGCTCTGCACACAGTGTCTGAGGAGCACATCTGTTTCCAAAGGGCTCTGTCAGGTGGGCTGGGCATTTACAGAAGGACAGCGATGTGGTCCTCAAACATGGCAGAGTTTGGAATAAGGTGCTAATCTTCTGATATTCAATCCAGTACCATAATCCACAGCTTGAACTTCAAAACACCATACCAGAGTGCATCTGGCCTTTCCTTCTGCGGAGTCAGCCCAAGCCTCTGGAGTGGGAGATGCCCAGTGACTGCACTGCGCTCAACAGAGTTGAGAGAAGGAGTTTGAGCCCAAAGCTTGGGCAATGCACACAGCCAGCTGCTTATGCTACAGCAGTGCTGAATGCCTGCCTTCTTCCAAATGCTGCAAGGCAGAAAGGACCTAACAGTTTTCCAACAGGTAGTGCCCATCAGGGGGCTGACCAAGCGTATGGACTCCGTACCCTAGTGAGATGATGCCTCGCTCCATGCTCTTGGTTCCCAAGCTCGTGCATTATCTGTATGATCCTTGCTGTTCCTCTCCCCCTTTTCCCTCCCCCTCTCCTACCAGCGTGCACACAGCCTGCTTCCGCACACCATCGCTCTGCCCTCCCCTGCTCCTCATGTTTGATAAGAGGAAGTGTGCGATGCCAGATAAACACATGCCTGTTCCAAACTGCTTGGGTTTATTTTAATCTGCCTGGGCCGTTCAGCAGCCTCAGCACTCTGTTCAGCACGGAGTGCAAAGCCAACAATATATTATCAAGGATGAGCATTTAAATGTCCTTAGCCTTGCAGCGGCTTGGTTGGAGAAGGGAGATCCTCTGCCACCCTTTGCTTGGGCCAGTGTCTGCCATTGTTAGACCCCTTACACCCATCGTCTGTCTTCTCACTCTTTCTCTCTACTAGAACCATATTGCATCCGTACTGGGAGATGTCAGGGAAACATATGCTCCAGCTTTTAGTACATTTGCATAATTAGAGTAATGTGTATGAATAATTTATAGCTGTATGTGGCTGCTCAGCGTGTGACGTTAGCACCCCTCGCTCAATCCTTTCCAGTGGGTGGTGCAGATCCTGCACCAGAGCCATTGTGCCGATGCAGCGTGCAGCCTGTTGGCAGATGCAGGAGCCCCGCTTTGAGAGATCAGAGCGTGCAGAGATATATATGTGTGTGTATGTATTTCGTGGAGAAAGAGGGGCTTTTACAGTTGTAGGGGAAGAGCAGGCTAGAAATCTCAGAGGCTAAAATGCCTTAGACTTAGACTCAAAACTTGCTTCGTTTATGCAGAAGCTGTGAATGAAAATGTTCTGCAACATTTGAAAGCTGAGGCAGGGATTCTTCCAGCAGGACTCAGGTGTGACTAGTTTGTTAGTTTGTGTGCCAGGTTTATGTTTTTTTTTAAATTAGTTTTTCAGGTCATAAAACTTAGTAGCTTGCGGGGGGGAAGGATAAACTTGCCTGCACTGTGTCACAGAGCCTGATCTCAATCAGTCGCTCAATAAATAGTAGCAAAGGGTTGCCTGGGCACTGACTCGCTATTTACCAGCTTTTTAGTGTGCGAGTTCTCATGCTGGAAAGCCCAGAGTCCCAGGTAGGTTTTATAAAGGAGCGATCCGAGTGGTTGAATTCTGGTATTTATGTTCCAGTTAATTTTAGCTTAAACTATATTTGGTCCTTTCCAAATGTTTGAGAGCCTTGGCTGGAAAGCGCTACGTAAACTGGAATGAAGTGCGGGCATGCACACTTAATGGCTCATTAGTATTATCCACTGGGAAACTGAGGCAGGTCGTTAAGCTGAGCAGGTCTGCATAACGAACGTGTGGTGCAGCCTGGACTGTTCTCCATCGTGTGTACAGCCCGTGGGTCCTTAGAGGGGCACGTGTTTAGAAGGGTAACAGGCGTAGTAATAGTCCTTAAAGCCCTTGCTTTGAACCTTTTCACTTTACAGAACTACTTTGTAAAGATAATACAGTTGCAGCTAGTTGGTGAGTTAGCAGAATCAGAGGGGATTGCCACTGAGTTTTATAGATGAATTTCTGATTTATATTGCCGTCAGTTACAAGTTAAATGAGCCCAGCGTTCAACAGACTGCTGTTCAGGTGCGTGCATCTCCTGAGTGTGCTGCTCCGCACTTCGCGTCCAAAAAAGTAGCTGATGTGGTTGTTGACTGGCTTTGTACATTTGTAAGATTCTCATGAATATTCAGTGAAACTCTTACAATTGGTAGTGTTGCCATTACACAGCCATATGAATGCATGGGAACGATGAGACCTTGGTCGATGTTTCTGGAAAGCTCCCTCATCCAGGTTGTCCTGCCCCCACTGAAGGAGCCTGTGTGGTCCCCACATCTGTTCCAGCGTAAACCGTTACCTTCAGACTGCGTCTGAAAACAAAGCAAGACAAAATCCAAACCAACCCTGCCAGAATGTGGGATGAATAATTAGGTAGAGATCATTAAAGTTTGCCTCCTTAAAAACATACATAGATTATTCTTTAATGGAAAGTTAATTGTTTTATTATTCTATCCAGATGGTTCTTTTCCTTTGCGTTCACAGGGGAATTGATAGAGCCTGGGATTCAGTCTCCTGTGAGCAGAGCTGAAAACGAAAAATGCAGCTCTATCACTGTTCAAGGTAGAAAACAATAGAAAATATGTATGCATATTCCATCATAGTTTCAGATTTTAAGCATTATTGATAGGCCGTAAGTGCCTCCTCAACTTGAAATGCTGCAGGCTGTGAAGTTTGCATCTCTCTTCCTAGCAGGTTTGTCAAGCAAACACTTGGTGTTGGACACTACTGAATCCAGGTTTTCTTGTGGCGGATCAGTGACTGCCAAATACTGGTCTGTGGAGGAGCCCGCAACTGCCAGCGCTGAAATAGGTGGTTGTACTACAGGGCTTAAAGAAGGAGAGTGTCACTAGATACTCGGGATTATGGTGTGGAGGAAGCGATAAGATGTGTCACATCTCCTTTGTTCTATATGTAGAAATGCAGGAGGGCTTGGGAACGTGGGAGAAGGCGGTGGAGGTGACTTCTCAAGGGCACAGTTGTGGGTTTTATGTTCTAGTGTGGCTTCAACCTGGCAACTTGTAGCTGTGAGCCTGCATGTTAAGTGAGCGTGTTTATCGTTTCTCATTACAACAGATCACCTTTGACATCTAACGTGAATAATTTGAATGGACCCCTTATTTCAAACACCCAGCCATGCTCACCTATTGGCCTGCAATGATTATGCGGGTTTTATAGGTACTTATTTCCTTTTAATTATTTAGAGTTAAAAATATTATTATTGTAAGAGAGGCTAATATTAGATTGGCATTGCCTTCCTCACTGAAGTCCAGATGATCTGCTTATATTGGAGACCCCGACTTGAAGACTGGGGACCTGTACTATGGTTAAAGCTGTAGTTTGCTGTTGCTTTATTGAAAGAGATGGCGCTGCTTTTGGGAGGAACTGCCTTTTGGCAGACTCCAGATCTTGGTAACCTTCAGGGATCTGTAGCTTTCCAACACTTGCATCCTTTCCAGCTTACTTGGACGATGCCGCATAGAATGAGCTTGAAAAACTCCACACTCTTTTGTGTCTTAGGGATAAGCCAGGCTCTCTCGTAGTTTGAGAGGTCGTATCCAGAGCAGAGGAAATGAAGGGAGAAAGGAAGACGAACAGGCGACGGAAGAAATGTAGCAGGAGGGTGATACTAATAGTTATGGATTCTCCTCTCCCTTCTGTTGCTCTCGGGCTGATCAATGCCAACTGACATATGTGGAGCATCTCCTCTTTGTTTTGATATACTTTGGAGGAGTTCTCTGTTTCATTTTTTGGCATTTATGTTTGTGTCTGGTCCTTGTGATTCAGGTATTCACTGGGCTTCAGATTTTATTGACTTTTTTCCCTTTTCTAACTGACCTTTCACACCTGTGAGCATCCAAGACAGATTTAGTATGTGTTTGTTCAGCACCTACCATAACCAGTAGTGTCACGCTTTTTGGAGACTGACCATAGTATAAATATTAAATAGTAAGTAAAAGCACTGAGAAAAACCCTGTCTGAATGAAAGATGAGATTTGCCTGTGCAAAGAGATGCTGTGAATGAGAGGCATGGCTGTTTCTATCAGGGCAGTTCCCTAAATGCCTGGGTGATGTGTGTTGGACCAGTGGCAGGATCTGGATGCTTGTACGTGTTAAAGGAGCCACGCTTTAACTGTTTAAGCAGTAGCGTTAGTTATCATCTGTCGGATGCCCAAGCGAAGCCTTCGCTTGTAGCTAGGAGGCAGGGAGCAGATTTTCAGTTCCCTGCTGTGACTGTAAGGCCAGGTAAATAGAGAAGGAGGAGACAGCAGGGGGTTTATGTGACTCGAGGAGCAAAGAAGATTGTAATGGTAAATGTTGGATTACTTTTAAAAACAAGTAGGTCATTGCAGATACCATGGTTGGGGAACAGAAAAAGAAAGAAAGGCGGATTTATTCCTTGTTCTTCTAAAGATTTGTTACACTGTAAAACTCACTTCGCTGCTCAGCATGCTGTCATTTTTACTTTGGAAGTTCTTTGTTTCTGTTTTTGTCAGTGGTCCAGCAAGGATGACACTGGACCTGAGATTAGGGACCTGGGATCTTCAGAGGAGCCTTGGTTCCCAGTTCCCTTGGGCGTTGTGAGCAGGCTGGGCCTTACTGCAGCGCTTGCTGGGAACATCAGCTGTTGTTTCTGTTTCCTGCTCTAGCAAGGGTTTGCCTGTGACCCCACAGTACTCAAGACAAGTTGTTTAAAATCCAAACTGTCTTTTGTCTTCTGCCCTTTTTGCAGAGCACTAGCATGCAAGAAAAACATGTGTCTCCCTCCCTGCCTTTTGTAGAGGGGAAAGGATGGCTACTTAACATCCAGTGGTAATTATTTGATGTGAGGTGTATATGTAGAGTATTCATAGCATCAGTACTGTATAAGTCTGAGTATAAATGATAGCTCCAATGTATTCTTAAACTCTCAGTGTCTTGGTGTTCATTGAAAAAGAAATTATCACATGATAATACCATGCTTACATCTAGTGCATTTCATGGCTGATTATTAAAATTACTTGCAAACAAGTCTGCTCTCGCATCTCAATATAGAAGAGAAGGAAAACATTACAGTCTGTCCACTGTAAGCAGGTAAAATGAGGCTCAGGTGAGGGAAATCCTTCTTCTGCATAGTGAGTCTGATGGAGGGCTGGGGAGGGAACCTGTGAATCCCAACACCAGGGCTTATCTCCCAAGCATCTTCCTTAATAACAACTGTTCAGTTTGTCACTTCTGGCTCATTACTGCATCTGTTAGCACTGAGCAATGGATCCTAGGAAGTACAAGTGAGAGAGGCAAACTTTCAGCTTTGTATTCCCCCTTAGGAAACTAATTTCTGGCATGTTTCACAAGTGGCAGCTTCTTGTTTATAATCATAGGGTTTATAACACATGGCATTTTCTCTTTGGCTCTGCCCTCAGCTCCCTCCCGTGCCGAGGTGATAGGCCTTCGTTCTTGCCTTGCCTCTGCTGTTGGTGTGAGTTTGGAGGGCTCTGCTCCTGATGCAGAGCCCAGGCAGCAGTAGATTGCTAGCTTTCCCTCCTCCTTAGATGTGTGCTAGCTCTCAAACAACATTTTGAGGTGCCTGAAGCATTCTGTGGAAGAAAATTAATTGGTTTTGACAAACCACAGCAGTCCCTTGGGTGCCTGAGAGTGCAACATTTATCGAAAGTAGGCAGGAAATCAAAACGCTCTGGTGTTCGTTCACCTCCAGTTGCAGCTGTATCAAAAAAATAAAAAAATCCTTAACCTTCCTCTGGATTTTTTCACTCTGACATTTGGATCGTCCACTAACTTTCTAATAAAACCTCCGCTTTTTTAAAAGAGAGTTCAGTGGTCATGAAAGATGCCAGAATGACAGCCCAGGGAATAGATAGTCTCTGTTTACTCACAGAGCAAATGCAGCATCAGGGCAAATGTGCTTGCCATTGTACTTCCACCTTGACCTGCAGCATCCCAAAGGAGGGGAGGGAATTGCAGTTTGTCTAGATGTGGCCTCTCTGCTTATACAACGCAATAAGAAATCAGGCTTCTCCTGTTATTGCAAAACAGTGTTAAGGAAGGATTTTTCATCACAGCTGTAGATACAACAACTTTAATTCAAACCTCAAAGTGAAAGCACATTGCTAGCAGAAACCATCTCCTAGCCCTACTCTTCCGGAGTCTGGCCTCTCTTCCTAACATATTGGTTACAATCTGATTTCTTTCTAAACCATATGCTGATATCCAGTGCAAGTTACAGCCATTCTTATTGGCAGAAGCAGATACCTCTGTATGTGAAAGGTGTGTTACGGTGCATCGCCCCAGCTGTGACTGTGCCCACACTGATGTGGATGCCCTTCGGTCGGCCGCTGGCTTGAGGTCGCTGGTTGCTCTGTGCGGACGTACTGATGGGAGTCATTAAGTTACCACCAAGTTGGAATTACTGTTGGTTCACCTTTAAAAAAATAACCTGCAGCGTTCTTCATACAACTCTGAAGGCAAGACTGGGAAATGAGGGTAGCAGTTTTTAAACAAAAGCTAGTTACTGCCCAGGTACAGTCACAAAATAGGGTTGGCTTTAGTTTTATGTGCAGTGGCCACCTGTCAGCGTGCAAAGTGGCAAGTGATTTCTGGGCCGTGCCCTGCTTGATAGGGCTGTGGAATGTTTTTACAGGTCTTTTGCTGTCTGTGGGCATCCCCAGGATTGGTGTTATAGGGGGAAACCATATGCTTTTAGCCTGTAGGATTAGGGTTATCACGGGTCCTAGCCTCATGAACTGGAAAGAGTACTGGAGCCACTGGAAAGGATTGGGGAAAGGATTCACAGACAAATGATGTAATGGAGTTATTCAGACCCTCCAGGGGCCTTACTGCAACAGAATTTTGGCGGTTTAGCAGTTTTATTTTCTGTTGTCCGTCACCACAAGTTTTACATGAGTATGGTAGGGGTGAGCACTCTGAATTCAGTACAGGAGTATCTGGGGGAACCTGTGTGTTAGGCAGAAGGTCCTAAAGTCCTTGTGTATGTTTTTGGTAGCTCCAAGTGCCAAACGCAGTTCGGTCACCAGGCTGAGAAACCAGCCTTACCCCGAGACTGTCGGTGTGGTTAGAAACCCTGCAGGTGGATTGAAGCTCCTGCTGACTTCTGGGGTGACAGAGATGGGGAAGTGATGAGGACGGAGGAAGCGTTTGCTTCTGAAGTCTTGCTGTGAATTGGCTCTTTACATTTAGTGCTTGCAGAGACGGAGCAGGGGTGTGTGGTGCCTGTAAAAGGGACAGATGGGGAGACCAGCCTTAGCAGGTCCTTGAGACAGAGCAGGTAATGTGACTGCGGCAGTGAGTGGAGGAGTGAATGGCTGCTCGCTCTGCGTCACAATGAGATGGTGAGAACTCCTTAAGCAATTAATTAGCGCAGCAGAGAAGCTGAGCTCAGTGCTAAAGGTGATCTGCAGTGGTACCAACAGATAGGCACACAGGCTTTATTTTTCTGGCTTGGGACCTAGCTGGGGGCTTGTCTTGGTGGGTTGTTCATGAATAGCTTGTAGAAGCACTGTCTGAAAAGTCCAGTAATGTGGGAGGCCAAAGAGGGGATCATCAATGATCCTAAATGCAGCTTTGGCAGGTCTGGGTGCTGTAGAAGAAAGACTTCTATATGTGGTCCGTGGCAGAGCGGTGCTTCCACACTGTGGGACTGGACCATCCTGCCTGTCTGACCGGAGGTCACGTGGAGGGAGATGAATGGGGACCAGCACTCGGGAGGAGAGTCATCGAGTGCGGATGTCCATACGGACAGGGGCGGCTGAAGGTTTGCACTGGAAGCGACTGTGACCCGAGGGTTGGCAGAGTTGATGCATGGAGCGGCAGTACTGCTCTCTGGAATTACTGCGTGGGGTTCATCTTTACCTTTTGCCTCTTCCAAGGGTTCTGCTTTCTGGCATAACAGTTATCTACTTTGGATATCAATGTGTATAGGAAACTGATTGTAGCTAAAATGGTAAATTAACTGCTTTGAAGCTTATGTCCCAGATGTCAGTAGTGATAGATACCGTTGAGTGGTTTCTAGCTAGAAAAGACATTGAGTGGTGTCATTTTTCATGGGCAAACTTCCCATATGCTTCCCCAAGAGGCTTTTCTGGGCAATTAAGTGACATGCTGTATACAGAGATAATGTGAATTCAGACAGCTTTTGCATTTCACCTTGTATGACACATCATACGTACAATGGAAGTGGTCACCATGGGTTTGGCCCTTGGTTTCACTTACCTCTACAGGAGCAGGGTTTGGCACCTCAGCTGTCACCCATAACCAACAGGACTCCTGCGGTGTTCGTTGTATGAACAATAGTATGAATGTGACACGCCATGAAGTTGGGATGCGAGAGGATCTGTGGCAGAAGGAATTCCATCCTAAGGACAAGGGAGCCCACTGAATGGCAGAGCACTTAGCCTTGCAGGGCACCAAGGCCCTTCAGCTCCCGAGCTGGTGGGATGTCTGGTAACAGACAACCCTCTGGACAAGGTTTAAGTGTCACAGGAGTGAAGATCCTTTGATGCAACTGAATAGCACCTTCTTTTCCTCTTGTTTAACAAAGTCCTTCTCACAAGGAGCATCTGGCTGTGTAGATGAGACACAGATGTAGGGAAGATGTAAGGAAAACAAAAGTGTGCTGCTGCTCACAACTCAGGCAACAGGACAAACGAATCTGGGGGAAAACTCAGCAAAAATTGTCTTTCTAGATGCATGCAGGGTCTCTCGTGGCCCTTGGCAAAGGAAGGGTACAGCGTGGATTGTGTGTTAGGGGGCTTTCAGAGTCCCCCACAGAGAACATCTTCTGGTAGCACTGGTATCTTCAGTCAGTTTGGGAACCAGGGTGTGGGCTGCCCGGGTCCCTGCACGTCTCCATGCACTGTGCCATCTGCCTCTGCCTCCCAGGAATGGAGCCCTCTGAGAACTCCCTTGCTTGACTCCTCTGTGCCAGCAGTCCTGAGGTTCCTGCTGCTTTGCATTACAGCCCTGTGTCAAGAAATCCCAGCTCCTGGGGTCAAGTGCTGAGCATTTGCTTCTTTATCAGGTATTTACTTAGGAGGATTTCATTATACTGAATCTACTAACTTTGAATAAATTCACATGCAGTAAATTTATTCTCATTCTTTTTGAAGGGACTTCTATGCTAGAGAAAACTTTGAAGAAGACCATTTATACCAAAAGCAATTACTTTCCTGGTAATTTTGTATGTATTTTACTGCAGATACTGTATTTCTATTTGACTACGAGCTTTCTCCCAAGTGCCACTGCTGTGCTGGAAGTAGGGGAACTTAGATGCTTGAATTTGTGGTGCCCCAACATTTTCACAGTTAAGACTGACTGTATTTGCGCACTTAGTTGAACAAGCTCCACCTGTCTGAATAAAGCTACAGGTCAATCTTACCAGAGTCCACTTGCGGTTGCTTCGTGTGAAGTGTGTGGGGAGTTTGTTTTGTTTTCTTGGGGTGGGTGGGTTGGCTGATGGTGGGTTTTTTTGGCAAGACCAGTGTGTCAGCTTCTGGTTGTTGGATTTCTTCAGCCGGGTCTTATGTGACACTGCAGAGGGCATCTCCGAAGCCTTGTCACTCAGTTCATGACTATCCGGGAACCGTACTCTGCAATATAGATAAGCTGAAGTACTGGCAAAAGCAGCTTATATATGATTTGGAATAAGAAACAAACCTGTAAAAATCCATCGGCAAATAACTTTCAAATACGTGGTAGGGGCAAAGCTGAATTCTTCCCTTCGGCAGCTGGTTTACTCTGGCAATATGCTGTAATGCCGTATGCACAGGAACTCTTTCTGGAGCCCTCTGTGCACGGGATCTCCTGCAGTCACTTCACCAAGTCCAAAACCAAGCAGGAGGAAAAGCTCAAGTAAGAATTTAGGCAGCTTGGTGTGATAATCCATCAAGCCCTCTCTCCACTGGTTTATTTTACATGTTGTGCTTCAGTGGAAGGAAAACCAGCAGGTAAGTCATTCAGCACCTCTGTGTTGAACAGAATAAAAAACTTGGTGGTCCCTGTGATAAAAAAGCAATGCTTTGGGACTGGAGGTTTGATTTACCAAAATTGCTGGTTTTATAGATATTGATAGTGATAATAGCTGTCCATCCTCCTAAATGTGCTTTAGCATTTCCAGAGTACAAGCATGTGCATGAATCCTTTCGAAAATGGATAAGGGAAAATCGGGGGGATGTGCACGAAAGAGAAGCATGTTCATATTAAAATCCAGAAGGGTAGAATTTTTTTTTCCTCCAACATGAGTTTCTCATTAACAGTATTTGTTTCATTTAGAAGTGGCTCATTGGCTAGTTTAAAAAAGGAAAACCAAACCAAAAACCTTAAAGCACAGGTCCTGTTAAATAGCAAATTTCTATATTCCATGCTGGATCATTGTTTTATGGGAACTAGTGATAGTTATAGTGCACATGTCTACATATTTTGTGAGAAAGCAAAAATTGTTTTTAAAGGGAAATTATTGTACAGAAAAAATGTTAATTAATTATAAACTATTGCTATTATTGCGTCTAATACTTGGGCTTCAGCCCAAATCTGAAATGAACAAAAAACTTGTCGTCTGAACAACCCTCAACATCTCAGTCTGAACATTGTGGCTAGCTTTAGCCCTTGCAATAAACTGAAGGGAGAAATCGCATAGTGACTTTCCTATCATTGCTGTAATGAGGTAGACCAAAACATTTATCTGAGCATTTCTATGGTGTGAGAATGTTGTAGAGCTTTCTGGGCTGTTTGTTATTCAAGTAAGCCACTTGCATCTGGAGTAATCACACATCCCACTTGATTTTTGACCTTTTTTCCTTGCATGGCATTTGGTTTAGGATTTCATGACAAATAAAAAATTTATTTCTGGATCAGTAGGTTCTGGGAAGTTTCAGTTAGTGCAGATAGGGCACAAACTTGAGCCTGATTTGCTGGCAAAAGGAAGGAAAGACTTTTGTGATTTAGGTAGGAAGGACATCTGTGCTTGGGTCCTGTCTCTGTCTTAAGGCTATGCTGTGGGCCTGGGTAGGTCCTTGATCTCTGTGTATCATCCCAGTGTAGAAACATACTGGAGTTCCCTCCCACAGTGAGGATTTCCAAACTCACATTTGATGAATGTTAGTAACACCCCCCACAGAAAAATCCAGGGACAAATTGCACACTCATAGTTGTTTTTAAGAAGAAACCAAAAGAAAAATAAGCACACTGTGAGTGTTTTGTAATTCATGTTTTGAAGTTGACACTCAATAGGTAGAAATTAGCCTGACCTGAAAGTAAAGAAAAACTTTAGGCACAACAGGACTTTGCACTACTTTGCTAGTATTCATAGAAAAGTACGTTTTGGCAGATTTCTAGTTTCAGCTTCTTTGTTTGCTATTGTAATCCTTTTCATAGAGATCCAGCAAACCTTGGAAATTCACACTTAAAACCCACTTAAATCTCTTTCCCCATAGCCTCCCCCAAGCTTCCAAATGGGGGTTTAAGGCTCACACTGCTTCTAGTTGTTGTAGTCTGCCTCAGTTTTAGTTATTTTTCTCAGGAAAGACTGAGCA
Source organism: Cariama cristata (assembly GCF_000690535.1). Lineage (NCBI taxonomy): Eukaryota > Metazoa > Chordata > Aves > Cariamiformes > Cariamidae > Cariama > Cariama cristata. Next base: position 39,904 of record NW_009603223.1, read on the forward strand.
GAAGTGAAATAGGTGCTGTAATAAAAGGTGTCACTATTTCGTAAGGGCCTTAAGAGCAGCTGTTGAGGACAAACATTAGCCTAAGAAGGTCTCCAGGGGTTGGCTTTGACGGAGGTAATCTTTCTTGTAATACCATTCCTAATGTGGATCTCTGTTAGCTATATGTACTAATTTCTTCCTCTGTATTTGTTCTGGTACATCTCTAGGGCTGCTTGTATGTGCTGTAGAATATTTACAGTATTTCTGTCCATCTGTTTTGCCATGGTCTTACAAGATGTGTCTGTTGCAGATGTGTTCTCTTCTAAATGCATAGTGTTCCTCCTAGTTTCTCCCTTACCCCTTCTAGCAGGTTTTTGTTTGTCTCCTCCCTCGGATGTCCTTCTCTGGGCGTTGCACTTGTGAGCTGAGGGTACTTCAAATTGCAGTTGCAGTTCCCGCTCACGGTATTTGCGGCGTTGGAAGCAGCAGGGAGAGGAGCAGCACAGCTACAGCAGTGGTTGCCTTGGTGTGCTCTGATCCCCACTGATGGCTCCTGTTCAGATATGTCTGTTGGCCAGCAGATCCTTAGGAATTCAGCTACGGTAGCTACAGTCTCAAGCTTGTGGCATTTGGTCCTGGCCTATTTCCCCAGTGAATCCTTCCTGTTTGCTATTCATTTCTTCTGTTCTGAGACTAGCTGTTATCGAGTGGTATCTGGATGCTTTGAGATGTCTGGAGGTGTTTTAGGAATCTTGTTACTCCTACTTCTTTTTCTTTGCCTCTCTCTAGCTATATAGATGATACCATAGTAGAATAACACCTCATGGAGGAGACTGTTGGATTTTGTTTTGACTATTACCACTTGATTGCATTTGTCATTGTGTTTTTCCTGCTTGTTTTTTTCCATGCTTTGGATTTACCTAAATATATTTTGGTGAAATATTGAGGCACCCTGAACCATGGCAGAACAAGTCTTCTCTAAGAATAATACTAGAACTCTTGTTCAAATCTTCCCCTACCTCTGCCACCTCAAAACCCATCTTCACCCTTATGCCACCCCACCCATTATACATGTGACTCCCATATTTCTGGTGGCAGATAATCTCTTTTATTTGTCATCTAGAGCTCTCCAGCCTGTCTGGCCATTTGTCTAGAAAATCTAGACGGCTTTTAGACTGGTCAGAGGAATTCCTTGGCGCTGAGCTAACTGTGCGGTGGGGGACTCTCCTCATCTCTGACCTTTGGTTTGCTCCAGCTCAACAGAAGGGTGTAGCATTCGGGATGGATCTGTGTTGTGTCCATGGTTAGCAGGGGAGTCATTCTTGCATCTCTTCTGCCATCTCTGCTGAAGAGCAGCTCCCAGCTGTAATTTCTGTATCCAGAGGGACTTGGCAAGTGATGGATCACCAGGATTGTCCAAACTGTCCCGGGGAGGGCCCTGGAGATCACTGGGTGTCAGCCAGAGCCACCTCTCTGCTGCTTTCCGGGGAGACCTTGGGCTGCGTCACCCATCTGTCGTCCCCTAGGAAGAGAAGAGATCCAGCTGACCAAACTCAATTACTTTGTCAATGAGGATAAATAAGGATCATAATCCAATTGTTATGGCAATTGCAGTGCAGCAAACTCGAGGCACCTTTCTGGGGCTTCGGTATTTATACCTCACTCCTTTAAAGCCAAAGGAGGCAGACCAGCTTTTCCCAGGCTTTCCCCGCGTCCTGAACAAAGCTCACTGCTGGCTGGTACGATCTGTGTCTAGCACCAGGGACTGAAGGCTGGTGGCGACTTGTAAAACTAAGAAATACGTAATAAATAAATGAATAATAACTAAAAACCTTGTTGGCACTATAGTTCCCAGCTGTACAGCACTGGCTTCACCCTTTCAGTACAAAGCTACAGCTACAGGTGGTGATCTGTTGTACCAAAACTATAGGAAACTAAAGTATTTAATTTAGAATCTAAGTTCATAGTCTTTTTAATGTGAAAATGTAGCATAGCATTCAAGTTTGTAGTACTTAGGACTACGGGTGAAGGAATTTTCTGAAAGTCTGTAAGCAAATCTGAACAAGATTGGTTATTAATTATCAGATCCTTTCAGGAATTTGTCTTCGCTTTTTCTATGTTCCAAACGATAATAACGACAAGATAATGAAGACAAATTTTGCATAGCTGTAACTGAAAGCTTGGTGCAGGCTATATTTGAGGCAACCAAGTCATACTTCAGTTAAATTATTAAAGATTGTTGTATCCAATTACTCAGATACAACAAAGTTAAGTCAGCAGCGTAGCACCTACAAAGTGTGGTCTAATGTTGCTTTAGACCTCTTCTCCGGGTAACTTGTGGGCAATGCGCTTGTTCTGATGAGTCAGGGCTGATGCAGATGAGGTGTGTGCCGTGACTACGCGTACAGCGGTAGGACCACATATCCACGATCTTTAAAGGTAGAGCTGCCGTGCCCCGCTGCGTGCCACAGCGGTGGTGGTCGGGGGCTGAAGGGCTGAGTGGGGAGCTCTGAAAACGCACGGGTGTCGAGTCTGGAGGACTGATCTCGCCCTGGTCTCCTCCTACATAGAGACCTGTGCTCCCGCGCTCCCTGCCAAGTCATAAAATCAATTACAAATTAAAGGCCAGATTCATGAGTTCACTTCAGCTGCTCTAGTGGTACAGAAGAGCTGCAAATTCAGCTTTTATGCTGTTGTTACTTCCCCCAGCTTTTATGTGTTAGTAGCTTTGTCTTTAAAAGCATTTTTTTAAATGGTTTGAGATTGATGCTTAAGTTCAAAGTGCTAACAAATATTGCATTGCAAATTCCTCCTTGAGCTACTTGATTACTTCTTTTTTTTTTTTTAAATAATTTTGAAAACAAAGGATGTTCTTCAGGGAAATGCTGTGCTAAGGTGAATGATGTTTCAGAGCGCGCCTCAGTGCAATCTGAACATAGTATTGGAGTTCCAACAGTCAGTTCTACACCCCGGATTTGCACAATTAAGAATGCCTGTTATGATGTATAATTCAGTTAGGCTAAGGAGTTTGTGGATAAAAACAAAAGAAATCTCAATTCTGCCCTCTGACAAACTAGTACCGTTTGTCTACTCTTGTTAGAATTCATTGAATTGAGAGTGCTTTTTTTTTTTTTTAAATTAACTGTGGTTATTTCATTGTTATCTTCATACTGAAAGTACTTTCACTTCTTTTAATAGTATTAAGCAAAAACATAACAATCATGATTAAGGTTTAAGAACCCAAGTAAAGTAACATTTCAAAACATAATGTATTTTTTAAAAAAGTCTCACGTTACGTAACTACCACACAATTTAATTTTTGGATGGTTTCATTGTGCATTTCAGGTTGCAGATATTTGCTAGCTTTTCTTTCCAGTCTAGTGTTAAAACCTCACATTTCCTGATTTCATCACACACGTTCTTGCACAATTGCTTTTAAATATTTCATCCAAAATTACTGATAAGCCTGTTCTGCTTTATAATGCTTTTTTGGGGACTAATGCCAGCTCCTTAGGATTTGTAGGGGTTTTCTCATATTTAAATTGGTAAGTGCTCTTCCCACTTAGCTCTATCTTAACATGTATTTCTTGTAACTGAAAGCCTCTGGCGGGCAAAATCGCCTCTGGCTTTATAGCTTTTTTAGCACAAAAAAAAATATTAATTTTTAACAATTAGTTAATTGTTTTCTCCTTAAACAATTAACTTGAATTCACCAGCAATGTCTGGTGTGTGTGCCTGTACGGGAGGTAGGTTTGGGTTTGTACGGCCCACGCGGTGACGTGGAGAAGACACAACCCTGCACAGATCAACGCGCTGCTTTCCTGAATTTGAATGCCTTTTCTCTAGAAGCATCCTAGCCGTGGTTTTCAGAAGCTTATAAACGACTGTCTCCCTATGTCTGCATAAGTCAGATATAGAACCATCCAACAAGTGAAATCAGAAATCAGGAAAAGAGAGAGGGGACAAGGGAGGAGGGATTATATAATCCTCTTTACTGGGACAAGTGCAAATCTCACTATTTTCCCCAAATAAGCAATATGCTCTCTCAGCACAACAATAAAGTGCGCGTGTGCATATTCATCACAACCTGTATAGCCATACATTTGTATAATTAATCAGGATTGGAGGAAAACACATTTGCATCTACGCAAATGGTATTCCAAAAAATGAAGCAAGGAGAAACTGTTCCAACTAATCACAACAACTCTCCTCACTCAGTGCAGCAAGTCGATGGACAGCACTGTGAACTTCCATGGCGTGGATGAAGGAAGAGGATTTGGCTATTAATTAATTGGCTATTAATTAATAGGTTCAACAGCCTTTGGGCTGTGACCCATGTGACTGTGCCTGCCCAGGGGAGCGGTGTGTGGCTGGGGGGCGCAGGAGGTACAGGCGTACGGGCAGTGTGTTGTGTTGGTGATGGCTCCTTTGCTCTTGGGAAGATTAACCTATTTTTTAGACCAAACTGTTGGTGTGAGGCCAGAAGAAGCCTTCCATCTTTTAGATTTATGGAGGTTGCCAGGCAGATCTTAAACACTTTCTCTAGGCTGCATTTATTTGTATTTTGGCTTCTTTTTGAAGGCCAGGTTCCCTGTATCTCCTTGGCTAGGACCCTTGATATTGAAATGGGTCTGGAGTTTGTCAAGTCACCTAATTCATTCAACATTTGGAATTACCATGCTAAAAAAAAGTAATTTATTTTCTAATTATTCCCTGTCTTGCACAACCGTGCATTGCTGAAGTGTCGCTATTTAAAATATTTATCTCTCTCCACTGCGTGATCTGCTTGAAGGCCATGGAGGGGCGATGAAATAAAAGCACTCATTCCCAACGCAGGCACATTACTTTGGTTTGTCTTGGGCTGTTTTGACGTCTCCCTGTAAATACATTTATTTTTCATTAGGATGTTTCTGGGTTTGTGGCATCCAGGAAAGCCAAAGCCATTACGCTGTTCATCTGTTACAGGCAAAATGAAGATAAACAAGCGTAATGAACTCTTGCTGAAGCCATTTCTCTGTTGTCTTTCCCTGGCTGCAAGTGTGTGCATGTGCGGGTATAGCCTTGTTCGTGCAGGCTGGATGCGTCTGAGCTGCTGTAGGTGCTTGCGTTACTCATTTGTGAGGACGATTTAGTCTCCAAGTGTGATGTAGTCCTAAGGTTTTGCTGCCGTGTCTGGAGAGCTCAGGCATGGGCCACCACACGTGGCTTCCGTCAGGGAGCTGTGGTTTTTAACTTGTAATGTTGTTCCCACAGCAGTTCCCTCCATCCCTCTCCAATGTGTTGCAAGGATTAAACATGCCGGAGATGGAAATGTGAGGATGTAGTGTCTGCGAGGTCCAAGTAGGTGGTGGTGGGGATTGGAGGAACCTGCAGGAGATGACGTACTCGCTGTGGGGATTTCTTGTGCAGGCTGGATAGCCTCATCCCAGCGATGGGCTCAAGAAAACTATCAGAGAGCCTGTGGCATGGTGACACATATCCACTGTGGCTGGAGGTTGGTGGATAGGGAGTTAAATGCAGCCAGAGACAGGAATATTTTTTTGGAGATCAGGGAAAGTTTGGAAAGGATAGAAAGTAAGCTGCAAAGGGGCATCAAGACAAGAATAAAAACGAAAGCAAATGTTGAGCTTTCTAGGGTGGCAGATATGCTCTTTTTTCTTCCTAGTCTTTCAGTTATTTCTCATTGATTTGAGCCCTCCCTCCTGCGCCTGTCCCCACCCTCCCAAACTGACTTGCTCATTGAGTCTGAGCGAGTTTATGCTGAATTTTAAAATAACTTCTTTTTCTCCATCTCTAAACTGCTAATCTCCCAGGCTGAGGAATCCTGGGACAAAGAGGAGTCCGCAGAGTGGAACTCTGTAAAATTAGCTTTTGCAGCATTAGTGTTTGCACAGTTACAGGCTGAAGACCTGCACCCCCCGCCTGGCAGCCTGCCTCCCTTCCTGGGGGAGGCTGCAAGGCAGCGCAGAGCGAGCTGCCTTCCTCCTCCTCCTCCTCCTCCCTTGCAGCCATCCCTCCGTGGAGGGAGGAGCAGAGGGGAGAGGTTCACATCCATTTGGACAAGGGTTTAATTTGCGTTGTCTCGGGCTTGTCTGCCGTTATCAGAACACATTCTCTCTGAAATACAGCATAAAATCCAAATTCCAGTTTTGCTGCCTTGTGCTGTAAGGCCCCCGCCTGATGTTGGGCAAGCGATTTAATCTGCGATCTCCGTATGCAGGATGGGGATGGTTCTGGAGCCGAGGGAAGGCGCAGAGGTGAGGGGTTTCAGGCTGGCGTCCTGCTGCGGTACGGCCCAGGGAGAGCTGCCCCGCCTTGGGGAGATGGCAGGGGGTGAATGGCTTTGAGTGAGGGGCTGTGACCTGGGGGCTACAGAGCTGCCCGGGGCCCTCTGCCTGCAGGCCTGAGCGAGCGGAGAAGCCCGAGCACCTCTGACTCCTGTCTTTACACTTGTAACCATGAACCACGCATTGTCTCGTGCACTAGAAACCCCAGCAGTCCCTCTAAAAACATAGCTCTTCTGGCTTTTAGAGGCCTAATGAGACTGGACGTGTATGGGTTTTGGTTTTTTATGCAAGCAATAGTGCCCTGAAATCTAGCTGTGATCTCCTTTTGGCCATTTCATGTGCTGTCTTCTGCCCAATTTTGGTGTAAGAACACTCCTCTTGAGCAACTTCCACTAGTTTTTACTCTCTGTTACTTGCTTTTTTTGCAAATCACCTGTTCAGACCCCATCTCCATTGCCTGTGCTTCTTTATTCCTCACTGCTTCTGCTGTTGTTTATTAACTTGCTGTGTGTGGCATCTGGGGAATTTGTTCACTGGAAAAGCAAAATGAAGTTGTGTTACAGCCTAACACACGTAGCAAGGTACTCGCAGCCTGCCGGGCCTTGAGCAGAGCCCAGCGCTAATGCTGCAAACCCTCTCCGCTTCCTCTCCCGGCCCCGCTCAGCTGATTGCTTTCTATTTTTCCTTGTGGTGGTGTTATTAATAATCATATACCAATCTCCTCTGATAATCACAATCATTTCCTGGGAGAGAGCGAATCCAAGTGAACCACATCCAGCTACCCAGCGAAATGAGGCGGTGTCTACCAGCCTGATGAATGCCGCGTCTGTCCGTGCCCTTTCTGTGCATGGAGCACTTGGTGATGCCGGAGGCTGCGCTGGAGGTTTTGAGCTCTGTGTGTTTTTCAAAGGAACTGGCTGCAGGGAGGAGACGTGGCTGCCGAGGATTAGAGGGGATGGTGGGTTTTTGGGAATTACCGTGAGAAGTGATGTACGTCTGGTTGTTCCCCTGGGTGCATCTGCCTGCGGAGGTCGGGTACGATGAAGGGGCTGTCTGGGGAGCTGGAGTCCTCAGTCTGGTTTTGCATGGATGAAGTCTTCAGCCTTAGTGCATGTAACTGGCTTTGCAAAATGTTTTTTGGAAATGGATCGAGCCACATACACCGTGCTTCCCCTGTATCTGCTCCCCCAGTTTCCATCCTCCTGTGAGCCATGTCCTAGGGAGCTGTTGGCTGGAAGGGATTTCCAGTGGCAAAACAGAGGTGAAAGCTTTTTCCTAGAGCTCACCAGTTTCTCAGTTAGCTCCTTCTTATGCTCAGCTTGGCTTTGCGGGCTCCCAGGCTACATGTGCTGCCAGGTTTTTCTACCAGAGCAATTTCCCTTGTTGCAATTCTTGACAGCACCACTTTTTCTCCGAGAAACATTGGGCTGCTGAATGTCTAGCAAACTCAATTGGCCTGGATGGATGGGACGAGCCAGCTGGGTGTGCTTTGAGGCGGAAACCACCCTTCCTTTCTCAAAGGAGTCGCTACCAAAGAAAAGGTGGTGACTGCAACTTGCTGGGGTGAAAGATTGTGCTTGGGTGGGAAGGAGAGCATGGTAGGGAACTGCTGGGGGGTAGGGAACCGGGCGGGGGGGCTCTGATGTGAGGTACACCCCATGTCTGTGGCTCTTCTCCAGGGAGCCTTGCTCTGCAGCCTCCCTAGTTCTGCCTTTTATTGCATTTCATGAAAGTAAGTTGTCTTTTTGGCTGATGGGATTAGCATGGCTGGCTGTGCAACGTGGGAGGCTGGAGTTGGCAGGCACATGTTCCACGTGCAGAGGGATTGCCGGGGGCTGGTTGAAGTGAGGTGGGTTGTGTCTCAGGAAACGAGGTCAAGAAACCCTCAGGAGCTCAATTAACCACAGATGACCAGGACAAACTAGGGCACCGATTGCATGGCTGTTTGGTGAAGACAAGAGTCTGTGGCCTGCTTGGTTTGCTGCAAGCTTAGAGTGTCTTCATTTATTTTGCCTTTATTTTTTGCTATTTTATTCTTGGATTCAGAATAGAAAGCCCAGACCTGAGCTGCCCACGCGTTGCCCGTGTGACCGAGCGCTCTTGTAGGCAGTGGTGGTCAGCGGGACACAACCTGCTCAGCACACAAAAGCGGTGCACGGCTAATGTCTCCCTGGCCATCTGGCTCCTCTCCTTCTCCTCGTGTTCTTGGTCTTTGTTTGAGCAAACTCTGACATATATTTGTCTTTTCTGTATTTCCTTGTGGATCTTTCTATGAAATATTGTGAAGTGGATCCTGTTTTATGTTACAAGCCGTTCGTAATGAGATTGGAGAGAGATACAGCGTTTGACTGCAGTGGCTGTTAATTTTAATATGCTGTGAATCTCAAGGTAGCTTTTTATTCTTCCTACATTGAACTTGCACGGTGCTGCTGCTACAGTCTGCATGGGGGACATGTCATGTGAAATAAAAGGCTTAATGAGGGACAGAAGGAAAAACTCGGCCAGTATTTTATAAAACATGAGTTTTATTTTCTTAAACACAAGGCACGATGTCTAGATGTTTAGAGGTTCATGATTTAGCAGCTCTAAGAAGTAGTTTAGCAGCAGTAAAAAGGACAGGGGATGGTTGACAGAGACCTTAAAAATGGGCAGAAGATGAGGGTACGGTGGAAAATACCAGTCCCTGCTGGTCTGAGCAGACAAAGTCCTTCACAGGTGAAGGACGGAGAAGAGCACATCAGCGGCATGGATGGCAGGTTAGTGCTACGGAATATGTTCCTTAATGGTTGGATGAGTTGGGCAGAGACCAGTGAAATGAAAGTGGAAAGGACAGGGCAAAGTGGTCAGGACCTGAGAAGGAGGACTTGGGAACTCTTCGTAAGATGCTTCAAGTAGATTCTTGCCCATGTCCTAAACCAAAATAAACTATAAAAGCCCACATGTGTCTAAAAAGCATCAGCTGTAGGGA